>NC_081375.1:4980249-5217749 GCF_030684315.1 Stegostoma tigrinum | reverse complement strand
CCCACCCCACCACCCACACACCCCACACACACACATACACCCACACACCCCCCACCTACCCACACACACATACCCCCACACCCACACCCCCATAACCCCACCCACAACCACACTCATGCACCCCACCCACACACACCCCCATTCTCCCCAACACACACCCACACCTACACACACCCCCCACACCAACACACACCCCCCACCCACACACGCGCACCCCCACCCACTCACCCCCCCACCCACACACACACCCCCACCCACACACACACCCCCGCCCACAAACACCCCCCCACACCCACACACACCCCCCACACCCACACACAACCCTCCACACACACCCACACATACCCACACAGCCACACACACCCCCACACCCACACACCCCCATCCACACACACACCCCACCCACACACAACCCCCACACCCACAGACACCCTCCACACCCACACACAGCTTCTACCCACACATCTCCACACACAAGCCCCCAAACCCACACATACCCCCCCACACCCACACATATCCCCACCACACACCCACACATACCCATCACACAACACCCCACACACCCACACACACCCCCCACAGAAACACAAACACCCACACACATCCCACACCCACACACATCCCCACACCCACGCACACCCCATCCCACACACACACCCCACACACACCCCCACACACCCCCCCCCACACCCCACACCCACACACACCCCCCACACACAACCACACCCACCCCACACCCACACACACCCCCCACACCCATACACACCCCCTACACACACCCACACGCCCCGACACCCACACACAAACCCCACACCCACACACTCACCCCACACACAACCACACACCCGCCACACCCACACACACCCCCCACACCCACACACACACCCCATACCCAGACACACACCCCACACCCACACCCCACACACAACCACACACCCCCCCCACACCCACACACACCCCCCCACACCCACACACACCCCCACACACACCCACAACCCCCCACACCCACACACACACCCCACACCCACACACCCCCCCACACCCACACACTCCCCACCTGCACTGACACCTCCCACACCCACACACACCCCCCACACCAACACACACCCCCCACCCACACACGCACACACCCACCCACGCACCCCCCACCTACACACACACCCCCACCCACAAACACCCACCCACACCCACACACACCCCCCACACCCACACACAACCCTCCACACACACCCCCACACCCACACAGCCACACACACCCCCACACCCACACTCCCCCATCCACACACACAACACCCACCCCCACCCACACACCCCCATCCACACACACACCACCCACACCCACTGACACCCTCCACACCCACACACAGCTCCTACCCACACATCTCCACACACAAGCCCCCAAACCCACACATACCCCACACACCCACACACAACCCCCACAGAAACACAAACACCCACACACATACCCACACAACCCCCACACCCAGGCACCATCCCACACCCACACATACACCCCCACACCCACACATATCCCCACCACACACCCACACATACCCCTCACACATCCACACATATCCTCAACACACACCCACACATACCCCTCACACACACACAAATACCCCTCACACACCCACACATACCTTCCACACTCACTCAAACACCCACCACACCCAGACATAACCAACCACAAGTATCCCTCACACAACACCCCGCACACCCACACACACTCCACCCCCCCACAGAAACACAAACTCCCACACACATAGCCCCACACACCCCCACAGAAACGCAAACCCCCACACACACACATACCCCCACACACACACATAGCCCTACCCAACTCCCCACACAGAAATACAAATGTCCCAACCCCACCCCACAGAAACACAAACTCCCCATATCTCCTCCCCCAACAAACACTTTCCCCTTGTTCAGACCCCTACGCCTCCTCCTCCAGCACTCCTCATCCATTCCCAGCCCTTCACCTCCATCCCCTCCACCAGTTCATCACTCCAACCCCATCCCCCCAGCCCTCTCTCCCCCCTGTCCTGCCCTCAAACCCCAACTTCCACAGCCCTGCTCCGACACCATGCCCACAGCTGTCTCCCCCCCACCCACTCTCCTGCCCTCAAACCCCAACTTCCACAGCCCTGCTCCGACCCCCATCCCCTCACCTGTCTCTCCTGCCCTCAAACCCCAACTTCCACAGCCCTGCCCCGACCCCCATCCCCAAAGCCGTCTCCCCCCCAACTCTCCTGCCCTCAAACCCCAACTTCCACAGCCCTGCTCCGACCAACCCCCATCCCCACAGCCGTGTCTCCCCCACTCTCCTGCCTTCTAATTCCAGCCTCCAATGCCCTGCTCCTCCCTGTCAATGAAAGCTTTTCCAGGCCCACAGCTCTCCATTATCACCGCACTCCTATCATTCTGACCTCCCGAGCATCCCAAGTCTGATTTGCTGTGGTTTTGCTGTCAACTGCATGGGGCCTGAAATAGAGTTGAGGGAGTTGGTGCTATTGAGATTAAAATTAAACTGAAATAAAAACTATAAAGTTATTTATTTCCCATTTATTTCCATGTTGTAATGCTGACAACCTGCGTAAGCCTATTATTCATTACTACAGAGAGCAAGGAGATAAGGGGAACTGAAAATCCAAGCAAGACATCGAGTTACCACGGGAACTACCAGACCCAAGGCTAAATGTTGAGCTAACAGGGGTCTGCATTAGGCTGAGAATTATAAATGTGTGCTGGAAACCTAGCAGTTTTGAGAAGCATTTTGGATAACCAAATGCTCAGATGAAATCTTTGTTTTTTTTTGACTCATGCAAACTCAAAAGTGGTAATTTTTCATTATGACAGGCCCTGACTTTCATAAACCTCCAAACGTCTCTCTCCTTCCATGTTCCTTATAATCATTCTGTTTGGTTAAATTATTGGTCGCATTGTAGAAATTGTACTACTGTGGCTCAGTGAGAAGGGTTTCTTTCTGAGAAGTGCCTTAAGAGCTTTTATAAGGGGCGGCAGGGTGGCTCAGGGGTTAGCACTGCAGCCTCACAGCACCAGGGGTCTGGGTTCGATTCCACCCTCGGGCAACTGTCTGTGTGGAGTTTGCACATTCTCCCCGTGTCTGCGTGGGTTTCCTCCGGGTGCTCCAGTTTCCCCCCACAGTCCAAAGATATGCAGGTTAGGTGGATTGGCCATGCTAAATTGCCCGTAGTGTTCAGCGGTGTGTGGGTTATAGGGGGAATGGGTCTGGGTGGGATGCTCCGAAGGGGCGGTGTGGACTTGTTGGGCCGAAGGGCCTGTTTCCACACTGTAGGGAATCTAATCGAATCTAATCTAATAACATTAAAGGCACAATATAAGTGCAAGTTGTTGTTGTCATTACTAACTAATGACATTCACTGGATCAGTGACCACTGGAGCTAAGGTGTTTGATTTTACACAGGTTAACCTGCAGCATCACCCCATAACCAGACAGGTGAGGGGATGGGGGTCGGAGCAGGGTTGTGGAAGTTGGGGTTTGAGGGTAGGAGATGGGGGTGCGGCTTGGGGTGGGAGGAAGGGATGGGTGAGAGGAAGAACCGGTTAGGGAGGCAGAGACAGGTTGGACTGGTTTTGGGATGCAGTGGGTGGGGGGGAAGAGCTGGGCTGGTTGTGTGGTGCAGTGGGGGTAGGGGATGAACTGGGCTGGTTTAGGGATGCAGTGGGGGAAGGGGAGATTTTGAAGCCAGTGAAGTTCACATTGATACCATTGGGCTGCAGGGTTCCCAGGCGGAATATGAGTTGCTGTTTCTGCAACCTTCGGGTGGCATCATTGTGGCACTGCAGGAGGCCCATGATGGACATGTCATCTAAAGAATGGGAGGGGGAGTTGAAATGGTTCGCGACTGGGAGGTGCAGTTGTTTATTGCGAACCGAGCGGAGGTGTTCTGTAAAGTGGTCCCCAAGCCTCCGCTTGGTTTCCCCAATGTAGAGGAAGCCACACCGGGTACAGTGGATGCAGTATACCACATTGGCAGATGTGCAGGTGAACCTCTGCTTAATATGGAAAGTCATCTTGGGGCCTGGGATAGGGGTGAGGGAGGAGGTGTGGGGGCAAGTGTAGCATTTCCTGTGGTAGCAGGGGAAGGTGCCGGGTGTGGTGGGGTTGGTGGGCAGTGTGGAGCGAACAAGGGAGTCACGGAGAGAGTGGTCTCTCCGGAAAGCAGACAAGGGTGGGGATGGAAAAATGTTTTGGGTGGTGGGGTTAGATTGTTCTTCCCTAACCTGTTCTTCTTCTCACCCATCCCTTCCTCCCACCTCAAGCCGCACCTCCATCTCCTACCTACTAACCTCATCCCACCTCCTTGACCTGTCCGTCTTCCCTGGACTGACCTATCCCCTCCCCACCTCCCCACCTATACTCTCTCCACCTATCTTCTTTTCTCTCCATCTTCGGTCCACCTCCCCCTCTCTCCCTATTTATTCCAGAACCCTCACCCCATCCCCCTCTCTGATGAAGGGTCTAGGCCCGAAACGTCAGCTTTTGTGCTCCTGGGATGCTGCTTGGCCTGCTGTGTTCATCCAGCTTCACCCTTTATCTTGGATTCCCCAGCATCTGCAGTTCCCATTATCATTCAAAGATCAAGGCTGTTTGTTTTTCCTTTATTCATTCATGGGATGAGGGCATCGTTGCCCAGGCAGCATTTATTGTCCATCCCTAATTGCTCAGAGGACAGTTAATAGTCAACCACACTGCTGTGGGTCTGGAGTCACATGTGGGCCAACCCAGGTAAGGATGGCAGTTTCGTTTCCTAACAGACAGTAGTGAACCAGATGGGTTGTTTCCAAGAATCAACAATGGATTTATGTTCATCATTAGACTCTTAATTCCAGATATTTAATGAATTCCAATTCCACCATCTGCCATGGTGGGATTTGAACCCAGGATGTTATCTGGGGCTCTGGATTAACAGTCCAGCTATAATACCATTGGACCATCACCTCCCCATTATTCTAATGTTACTCTTGTACCAGCACTGAAGGGATGCTGCATTGTCAGGGGTGCTGCTTTCTCAGGGGTGCTGCATTGTCAGGGGCGCTGCATTGTGAATAAGATTTAAATCTGGTGCCATTTTCAGTTAGGTGCCATTTTCAGTTAGGTTAACGGTTATTATATTTCCACTATTGGAAGAAGGGCAGACGTGTTCCACCTAATGTATTCATTCAAGAAACACACAACACTAGCAAGTAGAGCAATCAACCAGGAAGGCAAGTGGCAGCTTGTTGTTTAATGCAAGGTGACCAGAGTACAGAAATGAGGATGTCTTGCTGCATCTATTCAGTGCTTTGTTGAGGCTACTTCTGGATCCCCACATTGATTTGATTTTGATTTTATTGTCACGTGTACAGAAGTACAGGAGTCCAGTGGAAAACATAAAATGTCACCACACACAGCACCATTTTAGGTGCATGTCCCTAGTTACTGAACCTAAGAGCAAGTTAGAAAAAAAGAACAAAGTTAAAAGTTGAACTGTGCAGTAATTATCGTACAGTGGAAAACATACAAAATAAGGTTAAAAGTTGCACATTGCAGACCTTGCTTAGGTTTAAATTGAAAATAAAGAAATAAAGCTGAAAGTTCAAACTTTCTTAACTGCTTAGCCATGGTGGGACCAAGGTGGGACAGCTGATATAAGCAGAATTATTTCTAACTACATCATGCTACTACTCCACTGCTAGTACAGTCAGAACTCAAGGATCTGTCCAAGAGAATCAGCCTGGGATTCCTTAGATCCCAACATAAACTCATTACTGTCACCAGCAATCCCACCCTCCTCTCCACCACACAACCTCCAGATAAGCTTTCAATCCTCCATCACAAAGATGACCCATTCCTAACACAGTTATTGTATCTATCCTGATAGCTGCCTCATTCTATCCTCTGTTGAAGCCATCAGCCAGCCCTCTGGCATCCCCAACATCATGACTCCACTGTTCTCCTTGACATCCAACCCATCCTCAAGACCTGACAAACAAAAGGTCCTTCAAATCCCAGCTGGCTGCAGGCCAAACCTGCAACCAGACTCACTCACCTGGCTCCTGATTTCCCCAAAATGCCTCGCACTAAAGTTCTCACCAATGTATTCTGACTCGCACGCAATCTCAAAATTAACATCACGATATCATAGAATTCCTGCAGTGTGGAAGCAGGCTATTTGGCCCAAAAGGTCCACACTGACAATCTGACTCCCTGCCCTATATTTCCCATGGAAAATCCACCTCACCTACACACTATGCGCACCTTAGCATGGCCAATCCACCTAAGCTGCACATCTTTGGACTGTGCGAAGAAACACACAGACACAGGGAGAATGTGCAACTCCACACAGACAGTTGCCCAAGGCTGGAATTGAACCCAGGTCCCTAGTCACTGTGAGGTAGCAGTGCTAACCATTTTTGTTAACTATATTTTACCAGCAGTAAGGAATTTCACACAAGCTTGGAAGAAGAAATCCAGCTGAATAAAATTCATAATTCTTTATTCAACACCACTTCAGTATAAATAACCAAATTATGCAAGATTAAAAAGAAAGAAAGGTTCAAAAATGTTATAAGACCTTACCCTGAAGCCTTGGCAACATTGTAATCCTGGTTTAATTTTCCTCACAGCAACCTGCACAGTAAATGGCTGATTAATTTTATCATGAGGAGATCTGAAAGGAAATCGAGCAGGCGAAAGCAAACAGATTGATGGGGACAAAATGGATTATTCACCAATATAGACTTCACAGCTTCTCAAGGCAGACAACCCAGTCTTTGTGGACTTGTTTTATTTTAATACACATGCTGCTAAAAATCAGGGCTATATGATTCCCAACTCAATTCAATAACACCCCTAAAACTCCAGAAGCAGGAGGACAATTGAAAATTCCAAACCTGGGGTTGAAAAGGTTTTGTTTAAAATCCCTTAAAGAGTTGGCTGAGGGATTGTGGAGTTAATATACACATCAGCAATGATCTCATTGATTTTTGCTCCAGGCTGGAGACACTGAATGCATGATCCTTAGACTGACAGCCTTTCCCTCTCTCTGCTAGGATTTCCTTCTATTTCACTAATGGCTGGGTTAGCATCATGAAAGTCCAATGTGAAGTACATCTGAGAATGTGAATGATTCACACTGCGCGGAGGAATTTACCAATTACATTATTACTAGACTCAGTGGTTCATGGGATCAAATCACTGCCCAGCAACTGGTGTAATTTCATTTCAATTAGTCAATCTAGAATTGAAGACAGTCTCAGTGCTGGTCATCATGAACTGAATGTTGTAAAACCCACCTGGTTCACTGATGTCCTCCAGGGAAAGAAATCAGCCATCCTTACCTGGTCTGGCATAAACGTGACTCCAGACCCATAAAAATGTGGCTGCCTCTTAACTGCCCTATAAAACAGTTGAGCAAGCCACTCAGTTAACCAACAATAAAAATCCCAGCAGAGAATAAAGCTGGAAAACTACACTGCTGTGATATCTTTTCCGAACTGGAGGGCTGAGAGGGGAATTCTCTATCACCCCATTGGGTATACAGCTAGCTGGAGGATCAGATTAATGTCAACAACAGAACGCGTGGTCCCTACTCCAGTTGAGGTGGGTTATTGCATCTGTGTCGTACCCAGAGAACAAGATCAAGGCACATTACTGTGGTTCAGAGAAGGATCTGTCCTGAGGCACAGGATTGTAAAAGACTGTCGGCTGTGAATATCGATTCACTTGCATTACAAAATCAGAGTAAGTGTGTGTGGGACCCATACCCCAGTGAGAGTCAGTGTGTGTGGGACTGTACCCCAGTGAGAGCCAGTGTGTGTGTGGGACTGTATCCCAGTGAGAGTCAGTGTGTGTGCGGGATCCCTACCCCAGTGAGAGTCAGTGTGTTTGGGACTGTACCCCAGTGAGAGTCAGTGTGTTTGGGACTGTACGCCAGTGAGAGTCAGTGTGTGTGGGACCGTACCCCAGTGAGAGTCAGTGTGTGTGGGACTGTACCCCAGTGAGAGTCAGTGTGTGTGGGACTGTACCCCAGTG
This sequence comes from Stegostoma tigrinum, assembly GCF_030684315.1. Classification (NCBI taxonomy): domain Eukaryota; kingdom Metazoa; phylum Chordata; class Chondrichthyes; order Orectolobiformes; family Stegostomatidae; genus Stegostoma; species Stegostoma tigrinum. The sequence goes on along the minus strand of NC_081375.1, from coordinate 5,209,684 downwards.
AGAGACAGTGTGTGTGGGACTGTACGCCAGTGAGAGTCAGTGCGTGTGGGACCGTACCCCAGTGAGAGTCAGTGTGTGTGGGATTGTACCCCAGTGAGAGTCAGTGTGTGTGGGACTGTGCCCCAGTGAGAGTCAGTGTGTGTGGGACTGTACCCCAGTGAGAGTCAGTGTGTGTGGGACTGTACCCCAGTGAGATTCAGTGTGTGTGTGGGACTGTACCCCAGTGAGAGTCAGTGTGTGTGTGGGACTGTATCCCAGTGAGAGTAGTGTGTGTGTGGGACTGTACCCCAGTGAGAGTCAGTGTGTGTGGGACTGTGCCCCAGTGAGAGTCAGCGTGTGTGGGATTGTACCCCAGTGAGTCAGTGTGTGTTGGACTGTACCCCAGTGAGAGTCAGTGTGTGTGGGACTGCACCCCAGTGAGAGTCAGTGTGTGTGGGACTGTACCCCAGTGAGAGTCAGTGTGTGTGGGACTGCATCCCAGTGAGAATCAGTGTGTGTGTGGGACTGTATCCCAGTGAGAGTCAGTGTGTGTGGGACTGTATCCCAGTGAGAGTCAGTGTGTGTGTGTGGGACTGTATCCCAGTGAGAGTCAGTGTGTGTGGGACTGTACCCCAGTGAGAGTCAGTGTGTGTGTGGGACTGTATCCCAGTGAGAGTCAGTGTGTGTGTGGGACTGTACCCCAGTGAGAGTCAGTGTGTGTGAGACTGTACCCCAGTGAGTCAGTGTGTGTGGGACTGTACCCCAGTGAGAGTCAGTGTGTGTGGGACTGTACCCCAGTGAGAGTCAGTGTGTGTTGGACTGCACCCCAGTGAGAGTCAGTGTGTGTGGGATTGTACCCCAGTGAGAGTCAGTGTGTGTGGGGCTGTACCCCAGTGAGTGTCAGTGTGTGTGTGGGACTGTATCCCAGTGAGAGTCAGTGTGTATGTGTGGGACTGTATCCCAGTGAGAGTCAGTGTGTGTATGGGACTGTACCCCAGTGAGAGTCAGCTTGTGTGGGACTATACCCCTGTGAGAGTCAGTGTGTGTGGGACAGTACCCCAGTGAGAGTCAGTGTGTGTGGGATTGTACCCCAGTGAGAGTCAGTGTGTGTGTGGGACAGTACCCCAGTGAGAGTCAGTGTGTGTGTGGGACTGTACCCCAGTGAGAGTCAGTGTGTGTGGGATTGTACCCCAGTGAGAGTCAGTGTGTGTGTGGGACTGTACCCCAGTGAGAGTCAGTGTGTGTGGGATTGTACCCCAGTGAGAGTCAGTGTGTGTGTGGAACTTTACCCCAGTGAGAGACAGTGTGTGTGGGACTGTACCCCAGTGAGAGTCAGTGTGTGTGGGACTGTACCCCAGTGAGAGTCAGTGTGTGTGGGACTGTACCCCAGTGTGAGTCCGTGTGTGTGGGACTGTACCCCAGTGAGAGTCAGTGTGTGTGGGACTGTACCCCAGTGAGAGTCAGTGTGTGTGGGACTGCACCCCAGTGAGGGTCAGCACTTTACTCAGTTAATGTTTTGTTGCTGATTCTGAGATTATTAAAGGATTGCTGTAAGAATGTTTAGCTTGTCCATTCTGTGCAGTTGATAGAAATGCATCTCGTAGCGAAAATGTCCTTGGCTGCATAATTGTGATCTCACCAGCGTTTAGCTGTAATGCTATTTTAAAAATTACCTCTGTGGATTTAAAGGAACAAAACAATGTAACACAATACTGCAGGACCGAGGTGCAGCAGTGAGTTTTACTGAGCACTATCTGACTTCCTGACCCTCTGTTATTCCACTGAATCATTCTCGATCCCGTTCGTTCCTGAGAAGTTGCATATGCTGGCCTCCTGAAAACTGGTGATCACGATGAGATTGCCACTGTGCTCCTGAGTGAGTGAGCTCAACGTTCCTGACAGGAGAGTTTGATGCAGCCCATAGCCAAAGTCCTGGTGTGTATTTGTCTTGCAGGATAGTCCTGAGAGCTCAAACATTGAGCCCTTTTCGCTCACCTGCAGGTTTTGATGTCTTGTTCCGTGATTTAAGGAGCACGATATCAGAAGGGTCCAGACCCGAAACGTCAGCTTTCCTGCTCCTCTGATGCTGCTTGGCCTGCTGTGTTCATCCAGCTCTACACCTAGTAATACCAGATTGACATCCAACAGGCTTACTTGAAAACGCAAGCTTTCGGAGTCTGCGTGTGAGGCTCCAAAAGCTTGTGATTTGAAATAAACCTGTTAGACTATAGGCATGTGCCTTCTGACCTTATCCACCCCAGGCGAACACCGGCACCTTCATTTCATGATATAAATATGTAGCACAGACAATTTGACACCTCCCAGCAAAGGGTAAGTATGCAAGGTCACTGTGAGGCCCAGACGTTTCGGTGGGGGCAGCTGGCTAAGGATGCCAGTTAAGTTGGTACCAGCTGGGTAGGATGCCAGGAACATGCTTGTTTAGGGTAGTTAGGTTGGGACTCATTGGTTACGGTCAGGAGATTTCAGCGGTGTTGTCCTTTGGGAGTCAGATCCCAGGGGAGGGGGGAGTTATCTCAGAGGGTGGGGGTGTTGATTCTGGGCAAGTGGAGGTCAAGTCTCAGGGGGGAGGGGTGTATGTCAGATCAGCGTCTGCATGATGTAAAGAGGCAGAGGAGGTAGAGTTGGGGCTAGAGAGGGTAGGGTTGGGGGTTTGTATGGTAAATAGGGTTGGTCAGTTGAATAGTTAATCAGGAGTTGGACCAGGTGTTTTATTATCTCATTGTTCCTGAGTAATTATTAACCAGGGGAGAACCATGTGAATTCTCCAGTTTGAAAGGAGGGTTCCAGATGCAGCAAAAGTGCCCACCAGAATTTTTAATTTCCAGAGTAAGTCTCGGTTAGGTCGCCACGTTGGGGAATCCATGGTGACCCTTCTCTGCTTCAGAAACTGCTGTCAGGATGTCAGAAAATCCAGGCCAGTGCTTACAAACCCTATGAAGGAATTGTTCCTCTGCCTACACCCAGGATTTCGTCCAGACTTTCAGCCCAATATGCAAGTATTCACTCACTGTCCTGCACTGGTACAGACTGTATTCGTCAGTTCGGGTCACGACTGGCCTCAACGGGGCTATAATCTTTAGAAAGATGGCGGGGGGAGGATCTAATTGAAACTTTCAAAATACTGAATGGCCTGGATAACGTGGATGCTGGAAAATGCTTCCATTGGTAGGAGAGACTAGGACCTGAGGGCACAGCCTTAGAGTAAAGGGAAGACCTTTCAGAATGGAGATAAGGAGAAATGTCTTCAGCCAGAGAGTGGTGAATCTATGCAATTCACTGCCACAGAAGGCTGTGAAGGCCAGGTCATTGAGTACATTTAAGACAGAGATAGGTAGGTTCTTTATTGTCAAGGGGATCAAGAGTACTGCTGCAATTGAAATAAATGCCCACCCCCACTGCAGAACAAAACAAAATCACTTTATTGATTAGCAACGATAACTGTTTACTACCTACCGTATAAAGTATCGTGATCAATGAAGATTCATAATTTAAAACTGGCCTGGGTACGATCATGAGGACTGACGTTGGTAATGAAGATGGTAGGGTTACATAACATCATGGTGATGGCCATCAGTGAAAGACTGGGTCAGTGGTAAATGCCTTGAAAGTCACCATCCAGAGGCCAGCGATAATTCTCTGGAGACATGCGTTCAAATCTCACTACATCAACAGAGGGAATTCAAATTTAGCTCATTAACCTGAACTGGAAAGAGATGAAGAATATCATTCTAATGGGGACCACAATATTATTGTCCACAAAGTACCTTATCTTCTTCACAGTGAGGAATCTGCTTTCCTTAAGCGGTTTACACATAACTCTAGACTCACAGCAATCTTTTTGGCTCTGAAATGGGACCTGGCAAACCACTCAGTTGTATGAATCTGCAACAAAGTCTCAAAGAAAACAACGGAACCAGATGGACCACTCAGTGCCACTAGAAATGACAACAGCAAAACTCAACTCTGCAAAATCCTCCCATCCGACATCTGGTGCCTAGAGTGGGAGAACTATCCCACAAAATAGTCAATGGTGCAGTCAGCTCTCGGAATCAGAGCTTACAGGACAGGATGGCAGCACAATGGGAAATGGTCAGGAATGAGTTGCCCTGGGGGTCCTCAACATTGACTGAGGACCTCACGAAATCCTCATGGCATGAATTTCAGGATAGGCAGACAAAGCTCCTGTTGGTTACCATGTGCATTCAGGCCTCCCAGCTAATGAACTGGGTCTCATTCATGGCACAGAATTTCCTCTGGATGGGGGATTGCAATGCCCACCACCAAGAGTGGCTTGGCAGCTGCTGCTCACTTGGGTCCTCAAGGACGTAGCTGGTAGACGGGGCCTGAGTTAAGTGGTGAGGGAACCAACAAGAAGGAGAAATGTACTTGGCTTCATCCTTACCAATCTGCCAGCTGCAGATCCATCTGTCCATTACAGTATCAGGAAGAGTGACCACTGCACAGTCCTTCAGCCAAAGAAATGAATTTCTCAGCAATAAACTGTCCTTTGATGCTTTTACGTTTCACTAGGACCACTCGGGTCCTGATCTCTTTACAGCCTTGTTTCAAATATGGACAAAAATACTTAGTTCCAGAGGTGAGGCAGGAGTGACTGCCCTTGGCATCAAAAACACCTTTGACAAACATGGCATCAAGGAGCCCTAGCAAGACTAGAATCATTAGGTGTCAGGAATAAACTCCCCACTCATTGGGCAACATACCTTGTGCTTAGGAAGATGGTCTTGGTTGTTGGAGGTCAGTCATCTCAGCTCCAGGACAACTCTGCACGAGTTCCTCAGGGGAGTGTCCTCATCCAACCACCTTCAACTGCTTCATCAATGACCTTCCCTCCATCATAATGTCAGAAATGGGGATGTTCGCCGATCATTGCACAATGTTCAGGACTATTCACAACCCCTCAGATACTGAGGTAGTCGGTGTTCAAATGCAACAATATCTGGACAATATCCAGACCTGGATGGGGCTAACAAGTGGCGGGTAACACTCAGAATCCAGTAGAATCACATGATGGATAGAGCAGTCCTTGTAGCATTGGGGATTGTGGTTATTTTATCTGACATTATTGATTGGTGCTGGGATGGTGAGGGCACTGGCTGATTGGAGTTCAGATATATGGTGAATGCACAAATGGTGTGCGATTAAGGAGGTCTTCAGTGTTAAATATAATAATGTATAGTTGTATACAATATAGCATTTATCAAATGACCTGTTTCTGTGCTGATGACTTGATGTAACATGAATCTAACTACAGTCCAAACTGACCACAGACAAATCTGATCCACTCCTATGCTGCTTCACCCTTTACAGAAATTATCACTGGGCAACGGCTGGTTTCAGGAGCTTTGGACATTTCCCATTCCTTCTCTTTGCTCTAGCTTTACAAACAACAGACAAAAATACAACTTACAAACACAAAACTGGACAATTTGGCTGCTCCTGCTTGTCCTGCCATTCAATACGATCATGGCTGGTCTGTTAGCATTTTAAATTACACATTACTGACTCCCCCGATGACCTCTGATCCCTGCCTTATGAGAATCTGTCTTCCTCTGCCTTAGGAATAATCAAAGGCTCCACTTCTGCTGCATTGTGAGGAAGAATTCTAAAGGCTCACAGCCTTCTGATAGGAGAGAATTCTCCTTATCTTTGCCTGAAAGGATAACTCCTAACTTTAAATCAGAAGCCCCCTCAGTCTGGACTCACCCGCAAAGGAAACATTCTTTTCAGATCCACCTTGTTGAGGCCATCAGGACCTGATGCATTTCAATCAGGTCACCCTTTACTTGTCTAAGTACCAAACCCAATCTGTCCAAACTTCCCGCAGAGGACAACCCACCTACTCCAGGCATCAATCCTGTAAACCTCCTTCGAACCACCTCCAACATTTTTACATCCTACTCAAATTTCTTTCTGCAAAATATTCTGTCCAATTCCTTCCTATAGAAAGATGTTACACTTACTTTGAAATTGTATCAGAGATAGTGGGAACTGCAGATGCTGGAGAATCCAAGATAATAAAGTGTGAGGCTGGATGAACACAGCAGGCCAAGCAGCTTTTGTGCTCCTGAGATGCTGCTGGGCCTGCTGTGTTCACCCAGCCTCACATTTTATTATCTTATACACTTACTTTGAAGTTCCCTTTTGTGTGTTGAATCCGGCCCATGGAGAAATGTTCCCTCTCCCGGTGCTCTTGACTATATTTATCCCTCAAAGAACATCATAAAAACAGATTCTCTGTCAAGACCACACGGTGCTTTGGGATCTTGCTGCGAACAGATTGGCTGCAGCATTTTCCACCTTGTAATGCTTCAACCTGGTTGGTTGTATATTGCTTCTAGACACATCCTGACATCATGGAAGATGCCACAGTGATTCAAGTCTTTCCTATTTGTTTTTCACAATAAGCTTTAGAAGATTGAATGCCCCATTTCTTTAGCAACCAACATGTAGAAATTGTGGAGAAAGTCAACAGGTCTGGCAGCATCTGGGGAGACAGAAACAGAGTTAATTTCCAGTGACCCTTCTTCAGAATGAATAGCAGTGAGGAACAGTTGGTATGTATGCTGACTACAGGGTGAAGCAGAAGCTGGGTAAAGGAGTGAGTGGATAGGGGGATATAAAGCACAGAGAGGAAGTGGGAAGAAGAGTGGAAAGACAGAGGGATAGTTGATAGTAAGCCAAGGAAGAAGAAAAGCTATTTAGGTGATAATAAAAGCTACAAGTAGCTGAAAATGAATTGGCTGTGCTGGTGTTCACAGTAGAACTTAGGGTGTGAGGGTTCTTAACAGACATTGAAGGAGGTGTTAGTGCTGGAAAACTGCGAAACTCTAAAGGCTGTGAGGTATCACGATAAAGTTCCGAAGAAGGGTCACTGGATGCAAAACATTAACTGCTTTCTCCGCACAGATGCTGCCAAACCTGTTGAGTTTCTCCAGGCGTTTCTGGGCTGATTTGTTTCAGACTCCCCAGCATCTGCAGTTGTTTCTTGTTCTTTTAACCATTCATTTAGCAGCTGAGAAGCCACCCACTGCAAAATTTCACTTGAAATCACATTGGTTCATGACTCAATGAGTAGTTCATCATGATCATGTATAAATGCAGCTGATCTGAAGAGGAATTGTAAACATCTCTTAATAAATAAGGCTCTCTGTAAGGACTGTTCAGCACATATGTATTCATCAGCTATCAATTCTTGACCCCTATTTGCTGAGAGCTAACAGTGTGTAAAAAAGAATCCCTGTGTTAAATGTGCCTGAACATTTCCGAATTGCAAGTAAAGGCCGTATAGAACAGCAATCAACATACTGATTGATATTTAATAGCTGGCTCGGCAATGACCCTCCACATGATTTGGAAAGTCTGGTCATCTTAGTGATGGCACTATAGTGTGACCAGGCCATAGAGCTGCTCTCTCACTGGGGAGAGGTGAAAGGTAGACGTGTAACCCAACGGTCATCACATCTCAGGTGAGGGAGGAGAGTCCTTCATGGTGACCCCAGCCGGTGATCAGAATTGAACCCAAACTGTTGGCATCACAAGCTGGCCACTGCCCACCCACTTCAGCCAGTTGGCCCCCAGTAAATGCAGCTAGAGCAGTGGAATCACCAGACCTTTGCTGAAAGAGATCTCCAGGGGCTGGGGGTGGTGGGGGGGGGGGGGGTGGGAGAGGGGGCAGTGGGGGGAGTTGGGTCATGGGGGGAGAGGGTCAGCCCAACCAGGAAATAGTGAAGATGTTTGAATGTGAATGGTGCCTGTTGGTTTTGATTAGGAAAGCCATGGGTTTGCCATACCACTCCAGGGACTCGAGCATAAAGTCCAGGCTGAAGGAGCGCTCAATAGCCACAGGTGCTGAATTGCAGTTGAAATGTTAAACTGAGCCCACTTAACCTCTCAGGGAGGTAAATGATACCATGACCACAACTCCAGAGGGCAGCAAAGAAGGTCATCCAGTGCCCTGGCCAATATTTGTCACTAAATCAAGATTTGAAACAAATAAATTAGTCGGCAATGATCACATTGCTATGTAAATTGGCTGGTATTTCTCCTACGTTACAACGGTGATGACATTTCAAAACAATTTCATTGTCTGTGAAGTGCTTTGGGATGTGCTGCAGTAGTGAAAGACACTGTATCAATGGAAGTTCCTTCAGTGTGTGTGAAAGGTTTCTAAGTATGACAGGAAATGTACTGGTCCCTGCATGTTTTGAAAAGGAGACATTGTAAAAGGGGAATAACATTGAAACAAGCCACAAAGACATGAATATGGACAGACTAAAACAGTTTGCAGCTCATGAGGAATTAGCACTGGACAAACTCAGCTAATTCTGGCATCTATGCACTAATGAAAACAAGGGGTGCTGTTACATTTCACCCTCTTTAATGAAAATGTTAGATAATGTCCAAAATTCTCTAAAATATATGTACATATGTCTTTCCCATTTACTTACAAATCTAACTTAACCACTAGTTTCCTATTCTAAGGGGATATTTTCTTTCTTGTCTGTAACACACAGACCTTGTGGGGGACCTTCACTTGTTTTGACCTTAAACTGAATTGACTCCTTCATCAAAAACATCTATCTGACTCAGAATCTGAGATAACAAGGTTTGGAGCTGGATGAACACATCAGGCCAAGCAGCATCAGAGGAGCAGGAAGGCTGACGTTTCGGGCCTAGACCCCTGATGAAGGGTCTAGGCCCGAAACGCCAGCCGTCCTGCTTCTATGATGCTGCTTGGCCTGCTGTGCTCATCCAGCTCCAAACTTTGTTATCTCGGGTCCTCCAGCATCGGCAGTTCCTACTATCTCTGACTCAGACTCTGATCTGATTTGAGGCACAGTTTGGGTCGGTTAACCTTCGGAAATGGACTGAACTGTATTCCAACTATCCAATTCATTAGACTCATTTAGTTCACCCCAACTCCCACCTCCACCCTTCATGAAAACTAAAAACATTGTCTGTATGTACAAACATAACTTTTCTAATGTCAAACATCTTGGCAGAATATGTCCAAGGATCCCAATGTTTTACAATGGTCCCCTGCCCATCTGGTTCAATTTCAGACTTCTTTCTCTCACTCTCTTTCTATTATGACTTGTTTTCTATCTGGAATGTGCTAAGTGTGGCTTCTGTAATGTAAACCTCACTTTAGGCCATCCCCCAGGGAACAGTTCAGTTGATATTCTGCTCATTTTAATGAGGTGTGTCACGATAAATGAAGAAATAATCTGCCAGTTTGTGACTCAATGACATCTGACAGTTCTTCCCATTTATATTTAGCATTTGTTTAACAACAGCGCGGTTAATAATTTGTTTTGTGCGTTCTGCTGCTCCAGTAGAACTTGAGTGAGTTTTACTAGACCCATTTCAAGGAAATTTGAAAACCTTTCTGGATAAGATTAAGGACTGCATCAGTGTCAATGTCTTCTGGGAACCCATAAGCAGTGATCAAATTATAAAAATATGCAAAGTTTTGCTGATTATTCTTCAATTCATTGGAACACCTCAACCTGGTTGAAATGGCTAATGATCACAACATTCCCCTTCAAATGTGCAACTTCTGTCATCCTCTACCTTGTCACTTCCATGGTTATTAAGGTAGGTACTGATAGGAGCTTCCTTTCGACCGTCTGCTATACTGTATACCCTTTCACTGTGTCATCCACTAACTCTGACCGTTAAAGACAGCTGTCCGCTGGACACTTTGGCAAATTCATCCCTAAAATTAGAACAAAGAACAAAGAAAATTACAGCACAGGAACAGGCCCTTCGGCCCTCCAGGCCTGAACTGATCCAGACCCTCTATCTAAACCTATCGCCTATTTTCCAAGGATCTGTATCCCTCTGTCCCCTGCCCATTCATGTATCTGTTTAGATACATCTTAAATTATGCTATCATGCCCACCTCTACCACCTCTGCTGGCAACGCATTCCAGGCACCCACCACCCTCTGTGTAAAGAGCTTTCCACACATATCTCCCTTAAACTTTTCCCCTCTCACCTTGAAATCGTGACCCTGAGTAATTGAGGCCCCCACTCTGGGAAAAAGCTTCTTGCTATCCACCCTGTCTATCCCCCTCATGATTTTGTAGCCCTCAGTCAGGTCCCCCTCAATCTCCGTCTTTCTAATGAAAATAATCCTAATCTACTCAACCTCTCTTCATAGCTAGCACCCTCCATACTAGGCAACATCCTGGTGAATCTCCTCTGCATGCTCTCCAAAGCATCCACATCCTTTTGGTAATGTGGTGACCAGAACTGTACACAGTACTCCAAATGTGGCCGAACCAAAGTCCTATACAACTGCAACATGACCTGCCAACTCTTGTACTCAATACCCCGCCCAATGAAAGAAAGCATGCCATATGCCTTCCTGACCACCCTATTGATCACATTGCAACTGTTGCCCAGGGCTTTTTGGAATTGCTACTTTTTCTCCCTCAGGAATACAACCCTTACCAACTAACAAATTGTCCTTAAAATAAATCCACCAAAGAATGGCTGGGTTTCTACATTTGGTATAATTTCTTTCATTCACTCAAGGGATGAGGGCATCTCTGGCCAGCATTTCTTGCCCATTCCCAGTCACCCAGAGGACAGTTAAGAGTCAACCACATTGCTGTGGGCCTGGAGTCACATGTGGACCAGACCAGATATGGATAGCAGGTTCCTTCCCTAAAGGACATGAATAGATCAGATGGGTTTTTTCCAACAATTGGCAAGGAAATCTCTCATTTGTGAACTAGCTGTCCATCCTTGACAATATGGGGTCTTGATGCCACCTACTGCGACTGGCAACTCTTCTACATGTGAAAAATTAATACATTCTTCCAGTTGGGTTCAATGTCGCATGTCCATTAGAATCTAGACCTCTCACCAGCATTATAGTGGTCTTCTGATTGTCTGTACTTGCAGTCATATTTATAAGCGGAGAAAGCCAAAGGTCATTTGGGATGCAGCCAATGTGGAGACTGCAGCCTTTCATTTCAGAATAGCCATCATTGGCTGGTGATCCATTTCAATTTGAAACCAAGTCCTCACAAATTTATATGAAACCACCCTAATCCAAGATTCAAAGACAATGCTCCACACTGTATTAGGAATAATTTCGCTGACTGGTGCTGACTGTGTCATCAGTCTCTTTTCACCATGAACCAACACTCAACAAATCTCAGTACCTACTCCATTTGGCTGACATCAAATAGTGACTTTAGCTTTCTCGACACATCATAAGGTAGAAGCCTTGTACAGTTTTTCCAGTTAGCTTTTACACAACTTGAATTCTTTGTCTCTCTCCTTTATCCAAAACCATAGTGCAACTTTCTTTTCAAGTTCATTCAATGATGGAATAAAATTACTAAATATACAGTATAATGATGATTCAGTCTGATCTCAGAAATATACTGAGGGTTTTGTTCACTTCTTACTGCATGACCCTTACTCTGGGAGGTGTGTAACCCACCTTTCTCTAGCCTGCCACCCAAATACTCAACAGAGTTTTCAAACATTTCCCACTTGGCAGCTCTCACCCATTCTCCATACTTTTCTGAAGGTTAGTTTTCCTTCCTATGGCTGACTATTTGGAACTAAGATGAGTGTGTCATCCAGATAGCACACCACTCTGCTGAATTTCCTGCAAAAATGTGTTTCATTCAACACTTGGGAAGTTCCAGGGACTGAATAAACATCAAATGGCATACTATCAAATGGAAGTAAAGCCATGCCAATATGACTTTGACTCATTGTCTCATTCAAGCTGCAGTTAGAAATTTGCCAGATCTACTTCTGAAAGAATCTGGCTCGGCAACATCATGAACAAATCACGAATGATTGATAAATTATCAAGTGGATTATATTTAGTACCTGAAATTGTAGCTCCTTTGCAATCCCCACATATTCTTACACTAACATCTGCCTTTGGTACTAACCACGATGGCAGTCTTTTTGATGAGCTTTTGCAATAATCTTTGTCTTAGGCTTTTTGGCTGTTGCTCTATTCTGTCACTTAGAGTGTACAGCGCTGGATGAGTTCTGCAATAAACAACTCTGAGATTCCTCTGGAACTGTGCTTTGGTCTATATCCTTAAAGCAAGCAGAGAGTTTCACTCAACATTCAAAGAGAGCTGTGATCACGTGATCTTGTGCTGTAAGTTTTTGACTTCAGTGTGAAAAATCTTGTGCCAGTTTAACTTCTGTGTTTCTCAACCAGCTCCTTTTCAACAAGAGATAGTGGGAACTGACGAAGCTGGAGAATCTGAGACAACAAGGCGTAGGGCTGGATGAACACAGCAGGCCAAGCAGCATCAGAGGAGCAGGAGAGCTCAATGTTTTGGGTCGAGAAATTGAATGAGATGAAGAAGGGTCTCGACCCGAAATGTCCGGCTTTCCTGCTCCTCTGATGCTGCTTGGCCTGCTGTGTTCATCCATCTCCACACCGTGTTATTCCTTTTCAACAAGGCTGGTTTTTGACTCTTTGCTGTGATAGAGGGTTGTTTTGTTTATGTTTTCTTGTAGGTGATTGGAACCATCATGCTTCCCATTCTGGGGATCTTCTCTCCTCAGTAACTGCTTAATTCTACACTTGATTTCCCAAACTGAAGCTGATTTAATATGGTGATCCATGATTCATACAGACTGATGTTTCGGTCATCTCCCAGGCTGCTGGAGCTGCATCCAATATTACTTGGAATATGAGCTACTATGAATATTCATTGGACGTCCTTGTACTTCTTAATTAATGCATCTCAGCTGACCCCTCATTGACCTTCTGCTTGCCATCCATTTGCAGTGTGTGCTGTTTCTTTCGGCCAGGATTTTCTCCACATATAAATTCCTGCAACGTGTCTGGGTGAGCTGACACTTCTCGTTTGTTGTAGCACTCTGTGTGCACAGTAGGACAGTTCTGGTATGGAGTTCTGGATTTTGTAGCAGTTTTCATTGGCCCTTTCATAAGCTGAAGCCTCTGATCTTCACCAGACTCTGACTTCTCTCGAGTCACTTCTATTATACCCACAGACAGTGCTAATTGGCCACTTGACTGAAATTGACTGAAAATTTGCTTCTGGAAACTTTTTGAGGAGTTTCTTAACACAAGAGTGAAAGGCTAAGAGGATTTGAGAGTAAATTCTGGAGCTTAAAGCCCCAGCAGCCAATGGTGAAGCAACAGAAACAGAGAGAGCTCAAGAGACTCTGATTAGAGCATCACAGAGGGTGTAAAGTATTGTGGGGCTAGAGGAGATCACAGAGGTATGGACAGGGGAAGCCCTAGACAAACTTAAAAATGAAGATGGGGATTCTAATTTCAAGTTATGACTGGACTATGTGGAGTGTGATTTTACAGTTGCAAATTTTTTTATACATTTGTTCATGGGACATGGACATCGCTGGCTGGCCAGCAATTACTGCCCTTGAGAAGGTGGTGGTGAGTTGCCTTCTTGAACTACTGCAGTCCATGTGATATAGATTGACCCTCAATGCCCTTAGGGAGGGAATTCCAGGATTTTGATTTGGCAACTCTGAAGGAACAGTGATATGTGTCCAAGTCAGGATGGTGAGTGACTTAGAGGGGAACTTGAAGGGGGTGGTGTCCCCATGTATCTGCTGCCCTAATCCTTCTCGGTGGAAGTGGTCGTGGGTTTGGAAGGTGCTGTCTGAGGATCTTTGGAGAATTTCTGCAGTGCATCTTGTAGATAGTACACACTGCTGCGACTGAGTGTAGTGATTGTAATGAGGTCAGTCAGGTGGATCTTATCGAACAGGAGAGCCCTGATTGGGGTGTTTAATCTGCGCCAATCAGGGAGCCCTGGCTCTCAGATATATAAAAAGAAATGGAGTGTCAGAGGTTCTGATACTCTGGGTGCTCACTCTGATGGGCCTATGCCAGAGTCAAGGGGTTTCCATGTGTAAATAAAGAGTGACTTGGTGAGAGGAAACCAACCTCTGTGGGGTTATATCAGTAGCACTGAGAGTAAAGTGCCTCCTGAGGGAACACACTTGCAACAGTCGTCTTTGAATAGCAGTAAACATTTCTATATTGTGCTGCTGTTTTGGAGAGCTTGACTTGTTCGATCCTGCCATCAAACCTAATTGAGTTTTGTTAAATTCTGTGATCACTGAAACACAAGTGATGTTTGTAGAACAGATTATGGGAGCTGCAGATGACGGAAAATCCAAGATAACAAACTGTGGGACTGGATGAACACAGCAGGCCAAGCAGCATCGTAGGAGCACAAAAGCTGACGTTTCGGGCCTAGACCCTTCATCAGAGACCTCTCTGATGAAGTGTCTAGGCCTGAAACATCAGCTCTTGCGCTCCTAAGATGCTGCTTGGCCTGCTGTGTTCATCCAGCTTCACACTTTGCTATCTTATAATGTTTGTAGAAGACCTGGACTAGACTGAGAACCTACACCGGGGAGCCTTTACAGATTAAAGTTTGAACTTCACTTCCAGTCTGTTACGAGAAGCAGCTGGTTCCGTTACCACTGACTGTAGTAAAAGGCGCGGGCACAAGCCTGATGGGGGTGTAATTGGCTCAGAAAGATTCACTGAGATTGACTCAACATTTTTTGATTAGAAAATGGCTGCCTGAGTGGTATTCTTAAACACCTGAAGGTTTTTCAGGAAGGTCTGGGAACTATCAACGGGGCCAAGGCGACCATGCATGTTGACCAGGAAGCAATTCCATGCATCTGCAAGGCAGGCCCTGCACCACTCGCCTTATGGGTAAAAGTAGAGGCAGAAGCTAGGAGGTTGGACAGTGAAGGACTCATCAAACCGATGCAGTCTGAGGAAAGGGCAGCACCAGTCACACAGATCATGAAGCCTGACTGGTGAGTTCACCTTTGTGGGGATACAAACAGTAAAGCGCATTTTGCTGCTGGATAAATCCCCAATCCCTCGCATGGAGGATTTTTATGCAAAGCTGGCAGGGGCCTTGTGCTTCACAAAGCTGGACGTGAGCCATGCGTACCTGCAAGTGTGGTTAGATGTGGACTCCCAGTACTACGCTACAATTACTACACTGAAGGATTTGTAACATTATATGAGATGAGATAACAGGGGGATTGAGTTTAAGAGTCATGAGATCTTGTTGCAGCTCTATAAAACTTTGGTTAGACCGCACTTGGAATACTGCGTCCAGTTCTGGGCGCCCTATTATAGGAAAGATGTGGATGCTTTGGAGAGGGTTCAGAGGAGGTTTACCAGGATGCTGTCTGGACTGGAGGGCTTATCTTATGAAGAGAGGTTGACTGAGATTGGACTTTTTTCATTGGAGAAAAGGAGGAGGAGAGGGGACCTAATTGAGGTATACAAGATAATGAGAGGCATAGATAGAGTTGATATCCAGAGACTATTTCCCAGGGCAGAAATGGCTAGCACGAGGGGTCATAGTTTTAAGCTGGTTGGAGGAAAGTATAGAGGGGATGTCAGAGGCGGGTTCTTTACACAGAGAGTTGTGAGAGCATGGAATGCGTTGCCAGCAGCAGTTGTGGAAGCAAGGTCGTTGGGGTCATTTAAGAGACTGCTGGACATGCATATGGTCACAGAAATTTGAGGGTGCATACATGAGGATCAATGGTCGGCATAACATTGTGGGCTGAAGGGCCTGTTCTGTGCTGTACTGTTCTATGTTCTATGTTCTATGTCTATGACTGTTTGGGATATTGTCAGCTTGTGCAATCTTTCAGCGGACAACAGAGAACATTTTACAAAGTATCCCTCAGGTAGCCGTTAATCCAGATGATAAAGTAATAAGAGGGAAGACCAATAAGGAGCACTTCGAGAACTTGGACTAGCCCTTAAACATTTCTCCCAGGTATTGGTGTAGCGTTCGACCATAGATGGCCCAATGGAGAAGAAGGCCCAATAACATATGCATCCAGGACTTTGGCCAATGCTGAGAGTAAATACACCCAGATAGAGAAGGAAGGCTTGTCGGTCATCTTACCGGTCAGAACACTCCCCCAGTACCTTTTATGGATGCAAATTTGTAACAATAATGGACCACAGACCCCTGCTGGCTCTACTTAAATAGGACATGGCAGTACCACCCATAGCTTCAGGCTAAATACAGCACTGGGCTCTGATACTAAGTCTGTATAATTACACGTTGGAACACTGTCCAGGAGCCCAAGTAGTGAACGCTGATGGGTTGAGCTGCCTCCCGCTGGCAGATACCCCACCGATGGTACTGACACTAGGAGAGTCTGTAATGATTTTAAATTATCTGGACACATTCCCAGTCATAGCTGACAATATCAGAACTTGGGCACAGAAAGATCCGAGTCCTGGAAAAACTGAAACAGCTGGTGGTGATGGGAGAAACCAAAGGGCTGTCACAAACAGAATGGAAACCTTTGTGGACCCAGAGAGGCCGGCTCACAGCAGGGGACGGTATGTTATTATGGGGAGCAAGAGAGATTGTTCCAAGTAAAGGCCACTACCAGGCACTGACTGAACTCCACCAGGTTCATCCAGGGATTTCCAAAATGAAGATGGTGAGAGGTTATATCTGCTGGTCAGGATTGGATGTGGATAACAGCTGCATCTGTGGGGCAGCGCCCAGAGTGCCAGCAAGCACAATAATTTCTACCAGCAGCTCCCCCGCATCGATGGGAATAACTGGGTAAACCCTGGGCTCAGTTACACAGCGACTGTGCAGGTCCTTTCATGGGCTCAATGCTCTGAGTTGTTGTGAATGCTCACTCCATGTGGCTGGGTGTATAGGGCCCATTCACCATCAGCGGGGGCGACCAGAGAGAAACTGCGGACATGCAATACGCGGGCTCCCGGAAATGTTGGTCACAGATAACGGGCCATCATTTACCAGCCGGGAATTTGCGCATTTCCTAAAGGCGAAAGGCATTTGTCATATAAGGACAGCCCCAGACCATCCATCGCCCAATGGTCTGGCAGAAAGGGCAGTGCAAACTTTGAAGACAGGCTTAGCAAAACATTCTACAACTTCACCAGATACCAGGCTGTCCCAATTCCTGTTTGATTATCGGACCAACATTCACACAGCGACAGGGATAACTCCAGCAGAGTTGCTGATGGGGAAATGGCTCTACACCAGGTTCAATCTGATCTTCCTGGACCTGGGCAGGGCGAGGGTGAGACAGCAGGAGGAACGTCAATGCTGGACACAGGTTTCTGCTAAACAGGAGAGGCAGTTTACGTCAGGGGATGAGGTTTGATGTAGGACCCACAGCAATGGCCCTGCCTGGGTGTGAGGCATGGTGAACGCAAGGTCAGGTCCAGTGATGTACAAAGCTCAGGGAGGTGTGACAGTCCTGAACAAGCGCGTAGACCATATGGAAGCTGGAAATCTGCAAACAGATACAGAAGCTTGAACACACCCACCAGCAGGTTCAAGGACAGCTTCTTCCCTGCTGTTATTAGACTGATCAATGCTCCCCACAATAAAATGTCACCGCCTACTGTGATCTGGTCCCTCCAGGTCCAAAAGCATTTCAATTCTACTCGTGATGGCTCTTTAGTTTCTCCATCAACTGTTGCAGTTTTGCCAGGACTGGATCCTTTTGATTCAAAGCCTGATGTTGTCAGCTGTGACTGGAAATGTATCCAGAAAATCTAACTTCAAAGAATGCTGATCTTGTTAATGGAGGTCAGTCAACATCAGAGGAGTAGGAAAGTTGACTTTCTGAGGAAGGTTCACGGGACCCGAAACATTAACTCTGTTTTCTCCTTCACAGATGCTGTCAGACCTGCTGAGCTTTTCCAGCAACTTTGTTTTTGTTCCTGATTTACAGCAAATGCAGTTCTTTTGGTTTTTATTTAGGAAAACTGGCTTCCCTGCTCCTCTGATGCTGCCTGGCCTGCTGTGTTCCTCCAGCTCCACACCGTGTTATCTCTGACTCCAGCATCGGCTGTTCTCTGGCTCGTCTTGTTAATGCTGATCCTGCCTCACGTACATCCTGTGCAGTGTAACCTGCCGACCTTACTCTGTCCAGGCTGTTTTTCACCCTATGGTCTCTACGTCCTTGCTTACTATGATCTGCCCGCACTGCTCGCAAACAAAACTTTTCACTGTATTCAGATAACACATGATAATAAATCAAATCAAATGAAATCAAACGAAACTGATGTGGGAGTAAAACCTGCTGAGCCCGATGGCTTTTCCAATTGTTCTAGAACCCGTGGGTCCTCATTATCCATCAAGCATTGATGAGACCTCAGAATCTTATTGGTTGGCTCTGATTTGGATGGTGCTGGAGAATTTATTTGTTTCAAACCAGATGCAGATGGACTTTCCAGGGTACACTCTCTCCTCGATGCCAGCCTATGAATTCCTTTACTCAGTTTAGGCCGAGCAGGGCTCTTTTGCCGTTTTGAATCCGCATACCAGCAGCAACTATAATGGTTTCCTGGCCCTGAAGAAATTGTTACCCACTTGGCAGAGGCTTGGCTTTGTTTTGGGGATTTTGCTGTGGCCTACCTACAGTGCTTTAATTCAGGACATGTCCTGAGTGCGGCTATACAATTACCTTCACTCCAGTGAGGTTCCCCAGGCTCAGTCGGCCTGGCGAGGGTGTCCACTTCCATCAGAATACCCTGCAATTTATAAGGTCCACTGGCCGCATTTTCCGATAATAAAGCTGGTTGTAGTGCCTGTTTGAAGCTAGTTCAGTTTCACCTAGATTGTGCTTTTGCATGATCACATCATTAATCCCACAGTCTCTCAGCCTCTCATTCAGGGTTAAAACAAAGTCACATGCTCCTGCCAGTGTGAGGCTGGATGAACACAGCAGGCCCAGCAGCATCTCAGGAGCACAAAAGCTGACGTTTCGGGCCTAGACCCTCTCTGATGAAGGGTCTAGGCCCGAAACGTCAGCTTTTGTGCTCCTGAGATGCTGCTGGGCCTGCTGTGTTCATCCAGCCTCACATTTCATTACCTTGGATTCTCCAGCATCTGCAGTTCCCATTATCACGTGCTCCTGCCAGTCATGTTAATCTGGGTAAAAGTCTCAACAGAGCTTCCCCTTATTCTCGAAGAGCTGAGTAAAACAAATACCATCTCAGAACTACAGGAGACTTCAGGCCATAATATTCCTGAAATAAATCCATCAACTCTTGACAAGTTTTAGTTATCTGGTGCCTCAGCAAATGTTAGGCTCCTAACGACTGAGAAAGCCGTAGGCCCAGAAGCTGTCAGCAGAATTACTTGTTGCTTTTCATCTGCCCCAATGTCATTTGCCTGGAAAAAAAACATTTCTTCCACACAGAAAACAACAAATGCTGGAGACCACAATAGGCCAGACAATATCCATGGAGACAGAGAGAGAGAGACAGACAGAGAGAGGGAATGAGAGAGAGAGAGAGAGACAGAGGTAATGTTTCAAGTTTAGATGACTCTTCATCAAAGCTGATGTGAAGTGTGGAGGGGGCGGCATTTATGCTATATTGGGGGAGGGGGGTTAGTGTCCTGGGGGGGGGGGCGGGGTTGGTGAAGGATGTTGATAGTGCCGATTAAGCGATGGGAATGTGAGAAAGGCAGAGCGATAGTCCGTCTAACTGCCGGGCTGGGAAGAACAGACAGCCCCACTGGGGTCGGGGGATGGGGGGGAGGGGAGAGAGAGAGACACGGAATGTAACAAGCAAAGCTAAAGGAAAGGGAAGGAGTGGGTTCACAGTCTGAAGGTGATGAACTCAATATTGAGCCCAGAGGCTGTGAAGTGCCGAGTGTGAAGATGAGATGTTGTTCCTCCTTTACACCAAATCTGTGACAGAATTGACCCTTATGTTGACCAGCATTGAGCATATTTTCCCTTTCTAGTACCAATGGTGTTGCATTTGAATCCAGAGATTTATTAGATTTTTAGAGATTAATTTTTTCCCCCAATTGTCAGAAGGGTCTCAATGTGTGTAAAATGCAAAATCAAATTCCTGTCCGCTTCTGCCGTCATGTTTTGTGCTGTTTATAAAATAGTCCCTGGTTATACAAGCCCCTGTGTTGTTTGACAGGCACACTGCCTTCAAACAGAAATTGGACATTGTTCTATTTTTTCCAGTTTCAGACAATGACAGCTGTAGTCACTATGAATGTGTGGCTAGGCTTTAGAAGTGAAAAATGGCTTCAACTCTGCAGGTATTTTGTTGATCTAAGGTTGGTTGGCTTGTAGGAACAAAAAATGCTTTAATGTGGTCCTTTGAATAGGCCCTTAAGGAACTGCATATTCTCATTGCTGTTGTGTGGCTGGTGAAGTCTGTAAGAATACTTGGTGAGTATCCAATAAGGAGGGAAGTGGAGGTGACATGAGAGGGCACATGTGATCGAAGGAGGTGTCTTGTGGTTTTGGGAATATGGGGGGAGGCTAAAGGATGGCATGGGGGAAGGTAGATGAGTCAAACTTCCCAAATAATGTCCTGATGCCACAAATCCTGACCCCAACTCAGTGACAACGGTCATGTGCGAATTTCTTCAGGATCATGCTTTTCTCTCGTCGCCACTTGAATCACCTCGCAGCGGGTGGTATCCCATCACCAATCCACCCTTTCTTCACGTGTGGAGAGTCCTTGACACTGGTCCAGCTCCCTCAGAGCCAGCTAAGAGAGTGAACAGGCTGTTTGATACTCCTGTTCTTATCTCTAAGCCTATATTTTTTACAGCGCCCGTGTCATATGCGTGTTGTGCAGGGACTCAGTTAAAATACCAGTTGTGTAAATCATTTTAGTGACAATTCGGTCATCAGGAAAAACACCCACATGGTCAGGGGACCAGTGTCAAGCGGAGCCCAACTGGGGCAATGCTGTTGTGGAAAAAAAGGAAGTGGGAGTGTAGGGATCAAATCAAAATAGAATTAAAGGGGAATTATGCACTCCACACTCAGCAGCGTCCACCTCTCCCTTAAGGCATCGAGAGCACTGGCGGACACCATGTGCTCTCTCTCCAAGCACACCCAGATTCGAACATAACCACAGAAGGGTGCAGGCTGCCAGCTGGCCAGCAGAATTGGCCCACCTTCAAGGCCCACTCCCTGGACCTGTTAATAGCCAGCCTGGCCAGGCCAAAGGGCAAACCCTGGAGAAGATCCTCCAACCTGCCTGCACCCCTCCACACCAGCAAACCCAAAGATCAGGAGCGTAGGGCTGAAGTGCAACCAAAATCATAGCAACAGGGTCTTCAGGTAACTACAAAGGGAATGGAAATGCCCACAACCAAATGGTTCACAAATTCCAAAGCGCTGCAAAACAAATAGTTGGGCTGGGAGCTCATGAACCACTGCAATCTGCCATTACAGGGGCTGCTGCATTCTCTACACCGGACACCCCAGATCCCCCCCCCCGCCCAGGGAAATATGGAGGCCCTCCCCACGCCCCCGTGTAGAGAGCCCTCCACTGGGGATCCCAAGGTGTGCCTGGGCGGAGGATGAAGGAGAAGAGGTGGATGGTGTACAGCAGCGAGTCTGTGCAGGGTTTCGCTTCCCTAAAGAACAGGCACAAATATCCTGGCGGTGGCTCAGGGTGTGGGGCACAGGCTCCTCGGGGGGAGGTACGGGATCCCGGGGACGATGTGAAGTTCCGTTCTGGGCAGGAATACACGCAGACAGGGTTTCACCGCACACCCGAGCATCCCCCCGCTGGAGCACAATGTCGGCTCTGAGCACCCGCTGAGTTTAATGTGTTGGGCGGCAGTGACCGCGAGCCAGATGCCTACAGCCGCCCTGCTGGTTAATTCCTGCGGCAACATCCAGCCCAGGCCTCGGGCCACCCAGCACCCTGGTCACCCCCACAGCCACGGCCCTCCCCTCCTCTAACCAGCGATGATGGAGGGGCTAATTTGACAATCTTGTTTCTATCTGTCAGCCAGGGCTCCCTGATTGGCCCAGATTAACAGCACCAATCAGGGAACCCATATTGGGTCTAGGCCCGAAATGTCAGCCTTCCTGCTCCTGCGATGCTGCTTGGCCTGTTGCATTCATCCAGCCCCACACCTTGTTGTGTCAGATTGTGTCAGGTCCACCTGGCGGGCCTTGTCACCACCATGACAGTGGCCTCGGCTTGTGCAAGAATTGAATGTATTAGCATCGGTCTGTAGTACAGCCCAGCCGCCCCAGTCCTGGCATCAAGAGTAAGGCATGCTCCTGAAGAAACTCAACATTGCCCAGCACAGACTCGTCGGGCTGAAGGGCCTTTCCTGTGCTGTATCTAATTTCGCTCCTGAAAAGGCCATGGTCTAATTTTTAGACTTTGTCCCAAGCTCTACACTCCACAAGTGGCGGAATAGTCTCATAGGGTCCTGCCTGTTCCCCTTTGTATCTTGAAAACTTTGATTAAATCACCCTGAGCTTTCCAAGTGCCAGGAAGTACAGTCCAGGCATCATTCCAGCTGAGGAGCACTGTGGTGTGCAGTGCAGGAGTCTGTAGATACCAGAAACAGGATAATGTACTGGGTTTTCACAAACACAGCCGGCGGACCTGTGGCTCACTTTGAATAGGTTCTCACTCAGGGCAGCAGCCAAGCTGGTTTGGGTCAAGTCCACGCTGGGGAGCGATGATGGAGTTAGAAAAATACAGCTTCAAGTTCACTAATCAGCTGATAAGCTGCAGGCACAGGTCAGATTGGACTCAACGGTGACGCACTCCATGGTCAAACAGCCCACTGGAACTCAAGTCTCTGGGAGCGAAGGGGACAATCCTGGGAGTGATAGAAGCCAGGGAACGGCTCCCAGGGTGAAGGGACAGGGAGGGGATGTCAGAGAAATAGCCCGGGGGCGAAACAATTTCTTTAAACTAGGCAAATTGGCAAGACATCTATTTCTGTTCAACAAATAATCAGAGCAGTGACAGCTCTTCTCTCAATGTCCGCAGTCAGATCTCTTAATGGATGGACTTTAAGAAAGAACACATTCATAATCTCCCAGTGACACCATCATTCATTTGTCAGCAACATTGTTTTCTGGTATCCCAATGCTGTGTACAACAAGACTTCGAAAGCTCGTTGGAGTATCAATGAACAGGATAATCCTTCACACATTTGGCAGGGTTACCCACTCCAGCAATGCTCAGGGCTGTGAAGCTGCGTATCAATCTCAGCACTTGGTGCTTTAATAAACGCATTTGGCTTTTTTTGAAAAGAAAGAAAGAGCAATCTCCAACATAAACAGCTTAATAAATCTAAAATTATAATTTGAAATAGGTTGCATACCGTGGCCAATTTAGCACTAAGAGCTATGAAAATGTTCCAGCTGGATAACTTGCCAATTTCTCAAAAGGAAGTAACCGGGTGCTCCCTATTCTAACTGGTGTGTGTGAGCGCGCCTGTCTGTGTGTGTGTGCTTGTCTGTGTGTGTGCTTGTCTGTGTGTGCACCTGTCTGCTTGTGTGTGTCTGTGTGTACATGTGAGTGTGTGCCTGTATGTGTGTGCGTGCATGCGTGCCTGTCTCTGTGTGTGTATGTGTGCCTGTCTGTGTGTGGGTGTGCGCGCCTGTCTCTGTGTGTGTTTGTGCACACCTGTCTGTGTGTGTGTGTGTGTGTGTGCACATGTGTGTGCGCGCACGCATGCCTGTCTGTGTGTGTGTTTGTGTCTGCCTGTCTTTGTGTGTGTGTATGTGCCTGTGTGTGTATGTGTGAGTGTGTGTGTGTGTGTGTTTGTGTGTGGGGGGTGTGTGTGTGTTGGTGTATGTGTGTGTGTGTGTGTGTAAGTTGGTGTGTGTGTGTGTGTGTGTGTATGTGTGTGGGTGTGTGTGTGTGGGTGTATGTGTGTGTAGGGGCGAGTGTGTGTGTTGGTGTGTGTGTGAGTGTGGGTGTGTGTGTGGGTGTATGTGTGTGTCTGGGTGTGTGTAAGGGCTAGTGTGTGTGTTGGTGTGTGTGTGTGTGTGTGTGTGTGTGTGTGTGCGGATAAGTGTATGTGTGTATGGGGGAGTATGTGTGTGTGCGCGGGGGAGTGTGTGTGTTGGTGTCTATGTGTGTGAGTGTGTGTGTGGGTGTAGGTGTGTGTCTGGGTGTGTGTAGGGGCTGATGTGTGTGTGTGTGTGCGAAGAAGTATATGTGTGTATGGGGGAGTATGTGTGTCTGTGTGTGTGTGTGCGGGGGAGTGTGTGTGTCGGTGTGTGTGTGTGAGCGGGGGAGTGTGTACGTGTGTGTGTGTGTGTGGGTGTATGTGTGTGTCTAGGTGTGTGTAGGGGCTGATGTGTGTGTTGGTGTGTATGTGTGTGTGTGTCCGTGTGTGTGTTGGTGTGTGTGTGTGTTTGTGTGTGTGTGCGCACACATGTAGAGGAGTGTATATGTGTGTGGGGGAGTATGTGTGTTGGTGTGTGTGTGTGTGTGTGTGTGTGGGGGAGTGTGTGTGTTGGTGTGTGCGTGTGTGTGTGTGTGTGTGTGTGTGTATGTGTGTGTGTGCAGGGGGGTAGTGTGTGTGTGTGTGTGTGTGTCTATGCAGGTGTGGGGGCGTAGTGTGTGTGTTGGTGTGTGTGTGTGTGTGTTTGTGTGTGTGTATGTTGATGTGTGTTGGTGTGCGCGGGGGAGTGTACGTGTGTGGGGGGAGTGTGTGTGTGTGTGTGTGGGGGGAGTGTGTGTGTGTGTGTGTGCGGGGGAGTGTGTGTGCGTTGGTGTGTGTGCGTGTACGGGGGAATGTGTATGTTGGCGTGTGCGAGGGAGTGTGTGTGTGTTGGTGTGTGCGTGTGCTGGGGAGTGTGTGTGTTGGTGTGTGTGTGCGCGCGCACGGGGGAGTGTGTGTGTTGGTGTGTGTGTGTGTGTAGGTGGGTGTATGTGTGTGTGTGTGTGTGGGTGCGTGTGTGGGTGTGTGCGTGTGTGTGTGTGTGTAGGTGGGTGTATGTGTGTGTGTGTGTGTAGGTGTGTGTGTGTGTAGGTGGGTGTATGTGCGTGCATGCACGTGTGCGTGTGTGTGTGCGCGTGTGTGTGTGTGTGTGTGTGTGCGCGCGCGTGTATGTGTGTGCGTGTGTAAGTGTTTGAATTAGTGCAGTCTTTGTGCCAGTCTTGCGGAATGCTTAATGAGAGAAGACTATGCCTTCGGTTTAAAATGAGAACGTTGGATACAGAATTGGCTGGCCAACAGAAGACAGCGAGTGGTAGTAGAAGGAAAATATTCTGCCTGGAAGTCAGTGGTGAGTGGGGTTCCACAGGGCTCTGTCCTTGGGCCTCTACTGTTTGTAATTTTTATTAATGACTTGGATGAGGGAATTGAAGGATGGGTCAGCAAGTTTGCAGACGACACAAAGGTCAGAGGTGTCGTTGACAGTGTAGAGGGCTGTTGTAGGCTGCAGCGGGACATTGACAGGATGCAGAGATGGGCTGAGAGGTGGCAGATGGAGTTCAACCTGGATAAATGCGAGGTGATGCATTTTGGAAGGTCGAATTTGAAAACTGAGTACAGGATTAAGGATAGGATTCTTGGCAGCGTGGAGGAACAGAGGGATCTTGGTGTGCAGATACATAGATCCCTTAAAATGGCCACCCAAGTGGACAGGGTTGTTAAGAAAGCATATGGTGTTTTGGCTTTCATTAACAGGGGGATTGAGTTTAAGAGTCGTGAGATCTTGTTGCAGCTCTATAAAACTTTGGTTAGACCGCACTTGGAATACTGCGTCCAGTTCTGGGCGCCCTATTATAGGAAAGATGTGGATGCTTTGGAGAGGGTTCAGAGGAGGTTTACCAGGATGCTGCCTGGACTGGAGGGCTTATCTTATGAAGAGAGGTTGACTGAGCTCGGTCTCTTTTCATTGGAGAAAAGGAGGAGGAGAGGGGACCTAATTGAGGTATACAAGATAATGAGAGGCATAGATAGAGTCGATAGCCAGAGACTATTTCCCAGGGCAGAAATGGCTAGCACGAGGGGTCATAGTTTTAAGCTGGTTGGTGGAAAGTATAGAGGGGATGTCAGAGGCAGGTTCTTTACGTAGAGAGTTGTGAGAGCATGGAAAGCGTTGTCAGCAGCAGTTGTGGAAGCAAGGTCATTGGGGTCATTTAAGAGACTGCTGGACATGCATATGGTCACAGAAATTTGAGGGTGCATCCATGAGGATCAATGGTCGGCACAACATTGTGGGCTGAAGGGCCTGTTCTGTGCTGTACTGTTCTATGTTCTATGTTCTATGTTCTATGTTCTTCCCCTCATTTCCACAGACTCGAGTTGCTTCATGAGTTTTGAGAAGATTTGTAGCTCAGGTTGAGGTTCTGGATGTCAGTTTGCTCACTGAGCTGGAAGGTTCCTTTTCAGACGTTTCGTCACCTTTTTTCTATTTGAAAAGATATACTTTATAGAATGGACAAAAAATAAAACATTTATACACCTACCCAGTCATGCAAGCCGCTCCGGGTTACCCAGGGGGTATGTACACCAACTAAAGGAAAAAAAAACAAACAAAGAAGAAAAAAAAAACAAAGCAAAGAAAATACCCCGGCAGTCGTCACCCTGCACAGTCCCACTTGGCTCGCTAACCAGTTGGGGAAGGCGCCAGCTGGGCCCAGTTACCAGATAGGGCCCTTTTAGGGCCCTTTTTTCTATTCTGGACGAGGGGTTTCATACGGTGGTCTTTCCCCACCGTGCCTTGGTGGCGGCTGCCAAAAGCTTTAGCGCGTCCCTCAACACGTAGTCCTGGACCTTGGAGTGCGCCAGTCTGCAACACTCGGTCAGGGTCAGTTCTTTCAGCTGGCAGACCAGCAAGCTGCGGGCAGACCAAAGAGCGTCTTTCACTGCACTGACGGTCCTCCAGGCGCAGTTGATGTTGGTCTCGGTGTGCGTCCCGGGAAACAGCCCGTAGAGCACGGAGTCCCGCATCACGGAGCTGCTCGGGATGAACCTCGACAAATACCACTACATCCCCCTCCAGACCTCCTGTGCATAGGCACACTCCAGAAGGAGGTGATCGACAGTCTCGTCCCCCCCGCAGCCACCTCGAGGGCAGCGTGCGGTGGTGCAGAGATTCCGGGCATGCATAAAGGATCTCACTGGCAGAGCCCCTCTCACCGCCAGCCAAACAATGTCCTTGTGCTTGTTTGAAAGTTCTGGCGATGAGGCATTCTGCCAAACGGCTTTGGCAGTCTGCGTGGGGAACCACACGACGGGATCCACCCTCTCCTTTTCCCGAAGGGTCCTGAGGATACTACGTGCTGACCACTGCCTGACGGTCTTGTGGTCAAAGGTGTTTCCTTTCAAAAATTTCTCCACGAAGGACAGGTGGTACGGAACGGTCCAACTACTCGGAGCGTTCCGCGGCAACGAGGCCAGGCCCAGCCTTCGCAACACCGGGGACAGGTAGAACCTCAGTAAGTAGTGACACTTGGTGTTTGCGTACTGAGGATCTACGCACAGCTTGATGCAGCCACACACAAAGGTAACCATCAGG
This sequence comes from Stegostoma tigrinum, assembly GCF_030684315.1. Taxonomy (NCBI): domain Eukaryota; kingdom Metazoa; phylum Chordata; class Chondrichthyes; order Orectolobiformes; family Stegostomatidae; genus Stegostoma; species Stegostoma tigrinum. The sequence continues at coordinate 5,182,336 of NC_081375.1, read as the reverse complement.
GCGAGGGTGGCATTCGGTACGTCCTTTCCCCCATTTCCCAGGTCTTTGTACATGGTATCTTTGCGGACCCGGTCCATCCTCGACCCCCAAATGAAGTGGAAGATGGTCCGGGTGACCGCAGCGGCGCAGGTCCAGGGAATAGGCCAGGCCTGCGCCACATACAACGGTACCGAAAGCCCCTCGCACCTGACAACCAGGTTCTTACCCGCGATGGAGAGGGACCGGAGCGTCCACCTCCCCAGCTTCTGCTTCAATGTGGCGATACGCTCCTCCCAAGTCTTAGTGCACGCCCCAGCTCCACCAAACCAAACACCCAGCACCTTCAGGTAGTCTGTCCTGACGGTGAAGGGGACGAAGGAGCGGTCATCCCAGTTCCCGAAGAACATGGCCTCGCTCTTACCCCTATTGACTTTGGCACCCGAGGCCAGTTCAAACTGGCTGCAGATGTCCAACAGCCTACTCACCGACCGACGATCAGTGCAGAAGACGGCAACATCGTTCATGTACAGGGAGGTCTTGACCTGAAGGCCTCCGCTGCCTGGGATAGTCACGCCCTTCAGGCTCACGTCCTTCCTGATGGAGGCGGCGAAGGGCTCCACACAGCACACGAACAAGGCAGGAGAGAGCGGGCAGCCCTGCCTGACTCCAGATCTAACAGGAAAACTGTCTGATTCCCACCCGTTGATCGAGACTGCGCTAACGATGTTAGCGTAGAGCAGCCGGATCCAATTGCGGATGCCCTCCCCGGACTCCAATTTGGAGAGGATGTCCCTCATGTAAGCATGAGAGACCCTGTCGAAGGCCTTCTCCTGGTCCAGGCTGACGAGGCAGGTGTCCACCCGCCTGTCCTGCACGTAGGCGATCGTATCCCTGATGAGCGCGAGGCTCTCAGCGATCTCCCTGCCCGGCACAGCACAGGTTTGGTCAGGGTGAATCACCGACTCCTGGACAGACCTGACCCGGTCGGCTATGACTTTGGCCAGGATTTTGTAGTCCACGTTCAATAGTGAAATGGGACGCCAATTCTTAATTTCTTCCCTCTCCCCCTTCCTCTTGTAAATGAGGGTGATGATGCCCTTCCTCATGGACTTGCACATTTCCACTGCTCGAAGCGCACTATCGTACACCTCCAGCAGGTCCTGGCCGACCAGGTCCCACAGAGCGGAATACAGCTCGACCGGTAAGCCGTCGCTCCCGGGAGTCCTATTCCTCTCCAAGGACTTGAGGGCTCTGGTCAGCTCGTCCAGGGATATCGGCTGGTCCAGCCACTCCCTCATGCCGTCGTCTAAGACCTCCGTGATAGACGACAGGAATGACTAGGAGGCCGTGCTGTCCGTGGGCTTCGTGTCGTACAGCCCGGCATAGAAGGATCTGCTGATCCTCAAAATGTCGGGCCGAAACGACGTCACCGAGCCGTCGTCCTCCTTCAGCTGGCTAAGCACAGAGCTCTCTTTGTGCACCTTCTGAAAGAAGAAAAGCAAGCACGTCTCGTCCTGCTCCACGGAGCGGACCCTGGACCGGAAGATTATCCTGCAGGCCTCCGCGGCGAAGAGCGAGGCTTGCTGGCCCCTCACCTCACGGAGGTCCTCCGTGACATCGACCTCCATCAACTGCAGAAGGAGCAGGTTCTGCACCCTTTTCTGGAGTCGTGACAGCTTTCCCCGCCTCTCTCTCGCCTTCCGAACACCCTTGAGGACAAAGAACCTCTTGATGTTCTCCCTCACCGTCTCCCACCAGTCGCCCGGAAACACAAAGAGGGGTTTCACGGTTCTCCAACCGGCGTACTCCCTCTTAAGCTCCTCGAAGTTCTCTGGGGTCAACAGAGTCGTGTTGAGCTTCCACGTCCCCTTGCCGGCCGGCTGGTTGTCCTGTAAGTGACAGTCGGCCAGCAGGAGGCAGTGGTCAGAGAAGAACACCGGCTCGACGCCGGTGGACCTGACCGAGAACGCCCGTGACACAAACAGGAAGTCTATCCTTGAGCGAATAGACCCGTCTGGCCGCTACCAGGTGTACCTCCGCTGCGCTCCGTCTGCAGGGGTGCTGAAGACGTCGAGCAGCTTGGCGTCCTTCACCGTGCCCATCAGGAATCTGGACGTGACGTCCAGTTGACTCCCCCCACCCGCTGTCCCCACGCTGGATCTTCCATCTGCATCGATGATGCAGTTGAAGTCTCCGCCCAGGATGACCGGCCTGGACGTAGCCAGCAGGGGTGGAAGCCGCTGCAGGACGGCCAACCGCTCACTCCGTACTGCTGGGGCGTACATGTTGATCAGCCTCAGGGGAGCGTTACTGTAGGTGATGTCAGCCACTAGGAGGCGCCCGCCCCCCAACACCTCCTGAACTTGAGAGATGGTGAAGTTGCGCCCCCGCAGCAGAATAGCCAGGCCCGAAGAGCGACAGTCGTTACCCCCCCGACCAGATCGAAGGCCCACAGGTCCAGGCGCCGGACCATTTCCCGTACCTGCTGAGGTGCGGTATCCCGCACTCCTGCAGAAACAGGAGGTCTGCCTTGACGGTGGTCAGGTAGGCCAACGTGGACACACATCTTGTGGTGGACTTGACGCCGCACACATTAATGCTCGCAACTCGTACCCCCATTGTGGGCAGTGACCGCAGTACCCTCCTCAAGTCCAAGGTCCAGCCCCTCCATCTGTCCCTTCATGCCCATTGCCCGGGCTAACTGCTGGACACTCTCCGGGTTCAGGAAACCATCCGTGCTGCCTTCCGGGTGGCATCCCCCTGTCGGGGGTACGGAGGCAGGAGGGTCCAGCTCTGGGTCAGGCTGGGGATGCGCTGTTTCCTCCTTCCCGCCTGGAAGTTCCGGGGGGCCCTCCAAGGCCCCAGCGGCACGTGACAGGGTGTCGGAGGGAGCCTCAGGATGCCTCCCGTCACCTGGAAGTGTGGTGCTGCTTTCCTTCTCCCTTGACATCTTTAGCTTCTGCTTTGGGCGGGCCGCCTCCGAATCCCCCTCGTCAGAGCAGCTCTTATAGCCCCCCTGTAGCTGCCTCTTCCCGCCTGATGGTTGCGGTTCCTGGGCCCGCCGACGCACCTTCCTCCTCACTTTCCGGACCGTCGTCCATTCCCCTGGGTCGCCTGTCGCCGCCTCCATCGACTCCGGGTTGTCGGGGGGGAGCAGAGCCTGCAGGGGCGGGTTGCTGGCCTCGGGCCCATCCTGCGGGGCTGGGTCCTCCTGCATGACCTGGCCCTCCTGCACATTAGTGGGGTCCTTGCTGGGCCCTGGTGCCTTCTTCTTCTCCAGGAAGGCTGGCCCCGCATTGCCCCTGCCGGCGACCTGGGCGTAGGTGGTACCCCGCCGCGGGCATGCCCTATAGAAGTGGCCCGCTTCCCCGCAAAGGTTGCAGCTTCTCTCTCGTGGGCAATCCTTTGCAAGGTGTCCCTCCTCCCTGCAGTTCCTGCAGATGGTGGCTTTGCAGTCGGCTGCCACGTGACCTGACCTACCACAGGCATGGCAGACTTTAGATTGCCCTGCATAGGTCAGGTAGCCCCTGCTCCCGCTGATCGCGAAGCTAGATGGTGGGTGTGCGACATTCCCGTCTGCGCCCATCCTCAGCGTCACCTTGACCTGCCTCTTACTCGTCCAGATGCCAAAGGGGTCCACGATGTCAGTTAGGTCCCCTTCCACCTTCACGTACCTTACAAGGAAGGTCAGGACATCAACTGCTGGCACATGCGGGTTGTACATATGTACAGTCACCATACGGCTCCTCTGTGCTGGCATCACAAACAGTGGGACAGCGGTCAATACAGAGAGGGGGCCCTCACCTCCTTTCTCCTTGAAAACCTCCAGGAAGCGCTCGCAAAGCTTGGCACTCCTGAAGGTCACGTCGTAAAAACCTCCTCCGGGGAAATCCTGCAGGCAGTAAATGTCCGCAGCAGCGAACCCGCAACAGTCCAACAGGACCCTCTTCACGAAGAAGGTGCGGTCCACAGGTGCACCTTCATCCACCTTCTTTACAGAAACACGGATGGTGTTCCGGACCCCCTGACCTGGGGCACGAGCACTTGCCGCAGCCATCGTTGCAGGTTGGCTGCTCCCCTGAACCAGCGTTAGGCCGAAGCCAGCATTAAGATCCACCGGTCGCAAGGGTGAACAGCCAACCCGACGTCCTCCTTTCACCTCCAAGATAGCACTCTCGTCCTCTCGGTCCACAATAGAGTGGATCTTTATTTTGTTCCAGATGTAAGCTGGTTCACTGAGCTTGACGGTTTGTTCCCAGATGTTTTGTCACCATTCTAGGTAACATCAACAGTGAGCCTCCGACAAAGCACTGGTGTTATGTCCCGCTTTCTATTTATCTGGTTAGGTTTCCTTGGGTTGGTGATGTCATTTCCTGCATTGATGATGTCATTTCCTGTTCTTTTTCTCAGAGGACGGTAGATTGGCTCCAAATCAATGTGTTTGTTGATGGAGTTCCAGTTGGAATGCCATGCTTCTGGGAATTCTTGTGCGTGTCTCTGTTTGGCTTGTCCCTGGATGGATGTGTTGTCCCAATCAAAGTGGTGTCCTTCCTCATCTGTATGTAAGGATACGAGTGATAGTGGGTCATGTCGTTTTGTGGCTAGTTGATGTTCATGTATCCTGGTGGCTAGCTTTCTTAACAGATAAATAGAAAGCGGGACATAACACCATCGTTTCGTCGGAGGCTCACTGATGATGTTACCTAGAATGGTGACGAAACGTCTGAAAACTAACCTTCCAGCTCAGCGAGCAAACTCACGTCTAGTTGCTTCAATCAAAATCAGGCATGTGATAATGGGAACTGCAGATGCTGGAGAATCCAAGATAATAAAGTGTGGAGCTGGATGAACACAGCAGGCCAAGCAGCATCTCAGGAGCAAAAGCCATGTGACACACCTTCTGGAGCAAATGGGACTTGAACCCAGGTCTCCTAGTTTGGAGGTAGGGGCTTTACCACAGGAACCCTCCTCTCCCTCTCCTATAACCTTAATTGAAAGAAGTGGAATAAAATTCAGCAAGCATGTGAAAAGAGTTCTGTCAAGACCGAAGCCAAAGCTTCTGGTGATCGAGAGGAACTGGCCAGGAATGTGAATGTCAGAGCAAATTACTGCAGACTGGATTCTGTACCGAAAACTAAAAATGCTGGGCATCAGAGTGGGTCAGGCATCATCCACGGAGAGAGAGAGAGCAAGCTAACATTTTGAGTCCAGAAAACCTTTCACTTCAGCTCTGATGAAGAGACATCTAGAGTCAAAATGTTAGCTTGCTTTCTCTCTCCATGGATGCTGTTTGACCCGCTGTGATCTCCAGAGATGTGAGCCATGTTTCCCTATTTACTGTTTTTTCTTGTTTTCAGTGTTGCTTACTGTCTGATATTTACGTTTAAAGCATTTGAGAAGAAGCTGTATCTGTGTAGAAATGTATCTTTCCTGTTACACCTCAAGCTGCATAAAGACTAGCTCCGGTACAATCTTTAGGGAAGGAATCTGTCATCCTTACCTGGTCTGGTCTACACGTGACTCCAGACCCAGAGCAGCAATCAGGAAGTGGATTCCAGACAGTTTACTGAACACCTACAAAATCTGATAAAAAGGATTTTAACTGGTTGGGTCATGCGGCACGGATCTTGGCACGAGGAACATTACCCAGACCTGCAAAGTCCTCCTAGGGGAAGGTGCCAAAGTTGGGAGGGCTGTCTCATAGATGGCTCAATCAACAGTTTGACATAGTCATAATCATGGGATCATACCTTACAATGCCCCAGACACCACCATCACCATTACAGACAGTAAAATAACTGCAGATGCTGGAATCCAAGGTAGACAGACGGGAGGCTGGAAGAAAGCAGCATCAGGAGGAAAGGAGCAGTCAACGTTTCGGGTGTCACCCTTCTTCAGGAATACCTGAAACGTTTGACTGCTCCATTCCTCCAGACGCTGTGTGGCCTGCTGTGCTCTTCCTGCCTCCTGTTTAACCACCATCACCATCCCCGGAAGTGTCCTGTCCCACTGGCAAGGCAGGCACAGCAGAGGTGACAGCACAGTGGTATACAGTCAGAGAGTCATAGAGCTGTATAGCATGGAAACAGACCCCTTGCTCCAACCTGTCCACGCTGACCAGAAGCCCTAAATTAATCTAGTCCTATTTACCAGCATTTGGCCCATATCCCTCCAAACTCTTCCTATTCATATACCGATCCGGATGCCTTTTAAATGTTGTAATTATACCAGCCTCCACCACTTCCTCTGGCAGCTCAATCCATACACGCACCACCCTCTGCCCGAATAAATTGCCCCATAGGTCCCTTTTATATCTTTCCCCTCTCACCTTAAACCTATGCCTCTCTAGTTTTGGACTCCCCCTCCCTAATCACCCTATCCATGCCCCTCATGTTTTTATAAACTTGTACAAGGTCACCCCTCAGCCTCTGATGTTCCAGGGAAAATAGCCCCAGCTGTTTCAGTCTCTCCCTTAAGTCAAACCCTCCAACCCTCCACCCCTGGCAACATCCTTATAAACCCTTTCAAGTCGCACAACATTCTTCGTAGAGCAGAAAGACCTGAACTGAACGCAGTGTTCCAATAATGGCCCTAAGCAATGCCCTGTACAGCTGCAACATAGCCTCCCAACTCCTATACTCAACGCACTGACCAATAAAGGCCAGCATATCAAAAACCATCTTCATTATCTTGTCTACCTGGGACTCCACTTTCAAGGAGCAATGAACCTGCATTCCAATGTGCCGTTGTTCAGCAACACTGCCTAGAACCTTACCATTAAATGTATACCTCCTGTCCTGACGTGCCTTTCCATAATGCAGCAGCTCACATTTATCTCAATTAAACTCCATCTGCCACTCCTTGCCCCATTGGCCCATCCGATCAAGGTCTAGTTGCACTTTGGTGTCCACTACATCATTAATTCTAATGTCATCTGCAAACTTACTAACCATACCGCCCACGTTCATTTCTAACTCATTTATATACCTAACAAAAAACAGTGGACGCGGCACTGATCCTTGTGGCACACCTCTGGACACAGGCCTCCGGTCTGTAAAGCAACCCTCCACCACCACCCTCTGTCTTCTAACTAACAAACGGAATGATGTATTGAGTGATAGAAGATGGAATTGAAACATAAAACAGTTGTAGGTCTTTGATGAAGGAATTATTCTTTCAGCTGGTTCTCTGGGAGATGGTATTATTGCAGATTTCAGATTTGCAGATTGTAGAGGATCCTAGTTGGCAGTCAGCTTTCTCTCCAGTCGCTGATCACATTGAGCAGAACCAGACACGAGATCCAAAGAGAAATTGAGAGAGAAAGTCATGGTTCTGGGCCTTACCGCAAGCTGGTTCCAAGCTGTGAAGATTTGGTGATGAGCCAACAGTAGACCTTCAGTGATCTGTTCCTGAGTTGTCCCAGTGGGATTTTCAATCATTCCCTTGGCTATGTGGCTTTGAATCTTTGTTTCACTGATAGCTACTGATACAAATTCTTATCCCCCCTTGTAGAGCCAATTAAATGTTCATGGTGGTTCATCTCCACACAATGTTAAATTTAATGTCCAGATAATCAGCCATTGGTTAATCTTTTCTGGGTGAGGTATGAGACATTCCTTTGTGTATTTCTGAGAGCTTGGCGTCTTTCAGGTCAGGTGACTTTGGCAGCCATTTTAAAATGTCTGAATTAATTTTCTCTCAATCCCAAAGACCAGGGCGTTATTTTTAAATGAGATTTTGAAGATTAGTAGTTCTGAATTTTAGTTCTTATATATTCCCAAAATAGTGGTGAGTGGGGTTCCACAGGGCTCTGTCCTTGGGCCTCTACTGTTTGTAATTTTTATTAATGACTTGGATGAGGGGATTGAAGGATGGGTCAGCAAGTTTGCAGACGACACAAAGGTCGGAGGTGTCGTTGACAGTGTAGAGGGCTGTTGTAGGCTGCAGCGGGACATTGACAGGATGCAGAGATGGGCTGAGAGGTGGCAGATGGAGTTCAACCTGGATAAATGCGAGGTGACGCATTTTGGAAGGTCGAATTTGAAAGCTGAGTACAGGATTAAGGATAGGATTCTTGGCAGCGTGGAGGAACAGAGGGATCTTGGTGTGCAGATACATAGATCCCTTAAAATGGCCACCCAAGTGGACAGGGTTGTTAAGAAAGCATATGGTGTTTTGGCTTTCATTAACAGGGGGATTGAGTTTAAGAGTCATGAGATCTTGTTGCAGCTCTATAAAACTTTGGTTAGACCGCACTTGGAATACTGCGTCCAGTTCTGGGCGCCCTATTATAGGAAAGATGTGGATGCTTTGGAGAGGGTTCAGAGGAGGTTTACCAGGATGCTGCCTGGACTGGAGGGCTTATCTTATGAAGGGAGGTTGACTGAGCTCGGTCTCTTTTCATTGGAGAAAAGGAGGAGGAGAGGGGACCTAATTGAGGTATACAAGATAATGAGAGGCATAGATAGAGTTGATAGCCAGAGACTATTTCCCAGGGCAGAAATGGCTAGCACGAGGGGTCATAGTTTTAAGCTGGTTGGTGGAAAGTATAGAGGGGATGTCAGAGGCAGGTTCTTTACGCAGAGAGTTGTGAGAGCATGGAATGCGTTGCCAGCAGCAGTTGTGGAAGCAAGGTCATTGGGGTCATTTAAGAGACTGCTGGACATGTATATGGTCACAGAAATTTGAGGGTGCATACATGAGGATCAATGGTCGGCACAACATTGTGGGCTGAAGGGCCTGTTCTGTGCTGTACTGTTCTATGTTCTACGTTCTATGGCAGTAGTTTGTGTAAATGTTCATTCTTGTTAAAATGCTGGGGCGTGTCACTGAAGATCAGCAGGTACCTGGTTTAAATCTGATAGACCGTCGCCACATACTGGAGCAACAGAACGGGAATGGCATGGATCTGGAAATGGGGCAGTGAGGAATCAGCAGGGCCTCATATTCACTGAGTCATCAGCAAAACTAAGGGCTGCAATGCTTTTCAAAACCACAGTGAGCATGACCTGGAAACCGCAGTGTGGTTTTAATAGTTCCTGTGTTCATAATGTGTGCGGTTTGCCTGTACTTTGTTTGCAGTCACTTATTGTTGAACAATAATCATCCCAATGACAGACTAACACAGCTTTACCCACTGTGACTGCAGTCAGACCTCAGTGTTCCACATTCTGTGAGCACTCAGTAATATCCGGAAGCACATTCTGTTGAATAATTGATAGCTGGAGCCCACTGCATGGCAATAATTCAATTGATAAACGCCTGAAACCCCCTCCCCACTCTCCAGATTAAATTATAGATCACAAATCACTCCCAGGACCAAACCTGGTTATTTTACATGGTGTTGCCGCTATTTGAAAGGACATTTGGGTTCTGCCTGCCGTTGTATTCAAGAAAGGGGTTAGAAAACAGAATTTATTTTCCCTCTCTCCCAGGATTCTCCCATTGAGCGTCCACAGTTCATGGAACATAGAACAGTACAGCGCAGTACAGGCCCTTCAGTCCACGATGTTTTGCAGACCTATTATCTTACTAAGATCAATCTACCCTGCATACCCTACATTTTACTATGCTCCATGTGCCTATACATGTGTCACTTAAATGTCCCTAAATTATCTGACCCCACTACCACTGCCAGCAGCACATTCCACACACCCACCACTCTCTGTGTGAAGAACCTACCTCTGACACCTCCCCTATACCGCCCTCCAATCACCTTAACATTATAGATAACAAGGTGTAGAGCTGGATGAACACAGCAGGCCAAGCAGCATCAGAGGAGCAGGAAGGCTGACGTTTCGGACCTAGGCCCTTCATCTGATACAACCTCAAAATTATGTCTGCTCGTGATAGTCATTCCCGCCCTGGGAAAATGTCTCTGGCTGTCCACTCTATCCATGCCTCTCATCATCTTGTACACCTCTATCAAGTCAGCTCTCATCCTTCTTTGCTCCAGTGAGAAAAGCCCGAGCTCCCTCAACCTTTGTTCATAAGACCTGCCCTTCAGTCCAGGCAGCGTCCTGGTAAATCTCCTCTGCACCCTCTCTAAATCTTCCACATCTTTCCAATATGAGGTGACCAGGACCGAACACAATATCCAAATGTGGTTTAACCAGGGTTTTATAGAACTGCAGCATAAAGGTGAATTTAATTTTGGCATGTCCTGGATTCCTATCACCTCCTCCCACTCCCATGTTCATTGACCTACAGTGGCTACCAGTCAAACAATAGCTTGGCTTTAAAACTCTTGTGCTGGCTTCCAACTTCTTTCTTAACCCTATAATCCCCTCTAGTCCTACACCCTACCAGGATTGAATAGCTTCTGTGATTCTAGCCCCTTATGCATTCCCGATTTCAGATTTCTTTTGTTAATGGGATGTGACCGCCTCATCCCCGAAATGAATTTACAAAAAAGAGCAGCAGGGGCAACGGTTAAAGGTGAACTTCAAACATGGACCGCGTGTCTTTTAGCGATCTGACAAACCTGGTGTGTGAACTTGTGTGCTGTGAGGACCGGAGCTTTGAGCACAGTTGGTAAACACCCCTGCACTGCAGGTAAAGAAGTAGCACTGGTTCCTGCCTCTCTGAGTTCTGGCAGTCAGATATGTGCTGAATGGAATCAGGCCAAATAAATCCCAACCACCTTCCAAAGCAAAGATTCTCTAAATCGGTGGCTCAGTTACCAGTATCAATGCTCCTGGTAATATCCATAGCAACGGCTATAACTCTCTTTATCTCAACTATATGAACCACTCAGAGACTTATCTGTAGAGCCGTTTGGACTCACCTCCTATTTGTAATCTTATAATGTTGAGCCACGCTTCCTTCTCACATTCCACAATTAGTAAACTCACTCTTTCTATTAATCCAAGTAATCCTGGTTAAATTGGGCCTGGGAGAAAAGCATGCATGAAAAAGAACATAGCACAGGAACAGGCCATTCAGCCCACCAAGTCTGTGCTATTCTCAATGAAACAAATCCCCTTGCTTCTATGCTGTCTGTTTCCCTCTATTCCCTGCCTATTCGTGTATCTGGTAAGATGCTTCTTAAGCATTTCTATTGTACATGCGTCTACCCCCTCCTCTGGCATCATATTCTAGGCACTTAACACCATCTGTGTAAAAGCTTGTTTCTCACATTTCCATTAAGTTTACCCCCTTTTACTTTAAACCTACAGCCCCCAGTAACTCAGAAAAAGGATTGGATCCTTTTTGAATTAACATTGTTGTGGCCAATTAAGGGGTTGGGTAAATAATGAAGGGGAGAGTTCCTCACCTTACAGTTTAACAGTTTGGAGTATTCCATCCAGAATAATTGCAACAAACAGGGAAACATTAGCCAGAAAATGTCGGAAGAAATTGAAGACTCATCCAGGATTGCTTGGAACAAATTGAGGGTTTTGTCTACAATTTGAATGCATGACTGAAAAAACTACAGTGGGCAAATTGTCACTTTAAAACCAATTTGTAAAAGAAAAATTGCAAAAGGCTTTCTTGTGTTTGCACTCTCGCTGCTCAGAAATGTTCTCATTTCGAAGCCAACACATTCCTGGCAGAATTAAGGGAAATTTCCTTTGATGATATAAATTTCTATACCTTGTAAAATTAAAAGATTTAGCAACTCACTTAGAATTAGAATTCCATTGGGAAGCCTGAAATTTTAAAATTCCTGGCTGATGCAGGTGGAAGCTGAAAACAATGAAATGGGCACAATATCTGTAAAAGGTTTGGAGCAGTGGAAATTAGAATTTCAATGAAAGGAGAACAAACAAGGAAGACAGAGAGTGAAATGAGAATGAGAGGAAACAGCAAGGATGGACAAGTATTTCAGGAAAAACAACATGGGAGAGATTTTGAACTAAAACAGAAGGAGTTGATGGTCAGGAGTCTTACTGTTTCCTTTGAGCAGCTGAAACACTTGATGATGTGGTGGGTAGCACAGCTGTTAAAGTGGCCAATCGGACATTGGTCCTTTTCACCACTGAGTAATCTCCCGGGAAGAGCTCAGAGTTTCTTGCCTTTTGCTTAAGGAAAATACCACTGATTCTGAGAGGAGTGAGTAAGGTAATCTGAATGCATACCCAGATGGTGCTGAAGGCTTACCAGCAAAACTGCTGTACCCTCAGCAAGCAAGTAGGTGCCCCTGGAATTTCACATATTAAATAAGCGTGCATCGTGAAGAAAGTACGATATAAAAACAGCTGAGACAACAAGGTGTGGAGCTGGACGAACGCAGCAAGCCAAGCAGCATCAGAGGAGCAGGAAAGCTGACGTTTCAGGCCTAGACCCTTCTTCAGAAATGGGGGAGGGGAAGGGAATTCTGAAATAAATAGGGAGAGAGGGGGAGGTGGATCGAAGATGGATAGAGGAGAAGATAGGTGGAGAGGAGACAGAAAGGTCAAAGAGGTGGGGATGGAGCCAGTAAAGGTTAGTGTAGGTGGGGAGTTAGAGAGGAGATTGGTCAGTCCGTGGAGGACGGTCAGATCAAGGGGGCGGGATGAGGTTAGGAGGAAGGGAATGGGAGTGGGGCTTTAGGTGTGAGGAGGGGATACGTGAGAGGAAGAACAGGTTAGGGAGGCGGGGACGAGCTGGGCTGGCTTTAGGATGCAGTAAGGGAACTATCTTCTCCTCTATCCATCTTTGATCATCTCTCCCTCTCCCTATTTATTTCAGAACCCTCTCCCCCTCCCCCATTTCTGATGAAGTGTCCAGGCCTGAAACATCAGCTTTTGTGCTCCTCTGATGCTGCTTGGCCTGCTGTGTTCATCCAGCTCCACACCTTGTTATCTCAGATTCTCAAGCATCTGCAGTTCCCATTATCTCCAAAAAAAGTTGTGGTTGCTTTCGGAACTGAACAGTTTTACAGACAGTGAGTGATCATTCTTCAGGAACCAGGTGTCAATGAAGTCCTTTCTGGCTCATTACTTCCATGCTGCAGTGCTCTATCATGCTGAAGGTGATGTTCCTCCTGCTCAATGCCCTCTTCCTCCTTGGAAGACTGTCCCGGCTCTCCCAGCTTTCCAGCATCCATCATGTGCCCTTTTTCCAGTTAGACCACAGTATTCTCAGATTATATGCAGCACTGCCCAGGATAACTAACAAGCCACCCCGAAGTATGAGAATATTATCTTCAGGAGACATTTCATCCGAATCACCAAATCCCTGTCGGAAGAATTTATTATTCATTCACAAAAGTGTAAACATCTTGTCAGTTCCGAGGTACCTAGCCCAGATGCTCCACCAACAACTTTTTCTCTCAGAGGATTTTGAATCTTCGGAATTCCCTTCATCAAAATTTAGCAGATGCAGAAGCTTCAGACATTTGGAAAGCAGGCATAATGAGATTCTTGATGACCAAGGGAATGAAGGATTATTGGAGGGTTAGCAGGGATGTAGAGTGAAGATTAAAACCCAATCAGCCACAATCACATTGAATGAAGGAGCAGCACTGGAGGGTAAAGTGGCCCAGTCTTGTTCCAGGTTTGTATGACTGGCACATTAATGGGGCTGGGACCCTTTCCTGTTGATGGACTGAGCTGCGTTGTGATACCGTGCTCTCAGTGCAATGTGTGTTTCCTCTATCGTGCCCGGCCCCTGGGGAATGTCAGTGATGCTGACTAAACCTCCTGCCCAGTCTTCAGCACCAACCCCATCACAGGGAAACAGGACCATGTGGTGTGATCCAGCCCCAGTGCAATTGGTCACAGTATGGAGAGAGTCACAGGGTGGGGATCCTCAGAGATCCACAGTGGAACCATGGAAGCAGCCAGTTACAGAACAAAAAAAGCACTACAGTCACCCTGACAGACTCCGGGACAAAGTATCCCCGACCCTACAGGGAGTAAACCCTGAGTATCCCCTCCCCTACAGGGAGTAAACCCTGAGTATCCCCTCCCCCACAGAGAGTAAGCCCCGAGTATCCCTACCCCACAGGGAGTAAACCCCGAGTATCCCTACCCCACAGGGAATAAATCCTGCTCCAGGAGACAGCACAGATTAATGATGATGCCCTGGGGTTACCCTCGGTCTCTGAATCTTGTTCATCTGGTACAAAGGACAGTGAGATTGTCACATGAATCTCTGAGGAATAAGGTTTCATTCTGCTCTGTACGGCACACGGCATATCCCACAAAGACAGATGATTAGTGGGATAGGATTACTGAAAGCTGTCACATGCCCCTGGATGCTGGAGAATGCAGCATTTCAGAGAGGAGCATGTTTTGAAATACTTCGAGCTCAGAGGGAGAGCCGAGCTGCCTCATATTGCTGAAGAGGCCTGTGAATTGAGTTTGGCAATTGTCACCAAGTGAGCACTGTGTAAGTTCCTCATGATCCGTTCTGCTTCACCCAGGTGACCCACTTTAGTTGGGAATGAGCAGTGATATGGTCACTGAGTGAGGTGCATATTACAACTTAGATGAAAGAAGCAGGAGAAGACCATTCATCCCCTTGAGGTAATTTATTGGAGGGGATTCTGAGGAACAGGATTTACATGCATTCAGAAAGGTAAGGACTGTTTCGGGATGGTCAGTATGACTTTGTGCGTGGGAAATCGTGTCTGTCTAACTGGATTGAGTTTCTTGAGGATGTAGCCAGTAAGGTAGATGAAGGTAGAGTGTTAGATGTTGTCTACGTGGGCTTTGGCCAGCCTTTAATGAGGTTTGACAGGGTAGTTTTGGTAAAGTTAGATCACTTTGGACTCAGACAGAGCTCTTGGAGACAAAATTGGCTTGATGGACGAGACGGATGGTTGTGGTGGAAGGTTGCTTTTCAGACTGGAGGCCTGTGACCAGTGGTGTGCCACAAGGATCGGTGCTGGGTCTGCTGCTGTTTGTCATTGATATAAATCATTTGGATGAACATGGAGGAAAAATTGTTCGTTTGCTTGCAGATGACATCAAAATCGGTGGACAGTGAAGAAGGTTATCTCAGAATACAATGAGATCTTGATTAGCTGGGCCACTGGTCTGGGGAATGGCAGATGGAGTTGAATTTAGATAAATGTGAGGAGTTGCATTTGGGTAAGGTATACCAGGGCAGGACTCACACAGTTAAAGGTGGGGCCATAGGGACTGTTGTCGAACAAAAATACCGAGGGATACAAGCACGTAGGCCCGCGGAAGTGGATTCGCAGATAGACAGGATAGTGGGAAAGTATTTGGGACATTTCCTTCATTGGTCAGAGCATTGAGGATAGGACTTGAGCCATCACCTTGTGTTTGTACAGGACACTGGTGAGGCCACTTTTGGAATGCCCATACAGTTCTGCTTGCCTTGTTATCGGAGGATATATTCAAATTGGAGAAGGTGAAGAAATTATTTATAAGCATATTTCCAGGAATGGAGGGTTTGAGTTACACAGAGAGGGTGGGTACGTTGATTTTTTTCACTGAGTGTAGGAGCTTGAGGAATGACCTTATAGAAGTTTATAAAATCATGAGGTGCATATTTCAGGTGAATAGTAGGGTTTTTTTACCGAGGGAGGTGGAGTTCAAAACTGGAAGATGTAGCTTTAGGGTGACTGGGGTAAGATTTGAAAGAGGTCTGAGGACAACCTACATGGAATGAACTGCCAAAGGAAGTGGTGGATGTAGATACAGATACAACATTTAGAAGACGTTTGGACAGGTACATCAATAAGAAATGTTTAGAGAGTTATGGGCCATAGGCAGAAATGTGGGATTAGTTTAATTTGGGAAAGCTGGTTGGTATGAGCCAGTTGGACTGGAGGGTCTGTTTCTGTGTTGTATGACTCTAAGGCTGATCTCAGCTCAGCCTCAACTCCACCTCCCTGCCTGCTCTCCCCAACCCTTCAGCCCATTACTAATTAAACAACTATCTTTCTTGACGTTAAATGTCCCAGCATCCACTGCACTTTAGGGGAGCGAATTCCACACATTCATAACCCTTTGAGAGATTTCTCCTCACCTCTGTTTTAAATCTGCTGCATCTTAAACTAAAACGATGACCTCTTGCTCTAGATTGTCCCATATGAGGAATCATCCTCACCCAACCTGCTTTGTCAATCTTTATACCTCACGTCGATCTCCTTTCATTCTTCTAAACTCCAGAGAGTATAGGTCTAAACCGCTCAACCTGTCCCCATAAGACAAACCCCCTCACCTCTGGAACCAATCCACTGAGCTCCCTGTTGGTTTGGAGGCAGCTGTTTTCCATGTTTCTTGTTGTGATCCAGTTGATGATGAAGATGGGGCCTGGATTCCAGAGACACTTGAGAGAGTGAGGGACTGGATCTGCCTGATGTTCTGGGTATCCACTAACTGAACTGAGCTTCGAGTCCTGTATTTCTGTCTCTCCATCCCCACATTCCAACCCCATCCTCTTCGTTAACATACTCACCTCCCCAGGCTTTCTCTAGATCTCAGGTCTATCACATGGCCAGCTGCAACACTGTTATCCACTGGATCCCCCACCATCCAAACCAGGGAGGTAGTGACCATCAG
This sequence comes from Stegostoma tigrinum, assembly GCF_030684315.1. Lineage (NCBI taxonomy): Eukaryota > Metazoa > Chordata > Chondrichthyes > Orectolobiformes > Stegostomatidae > Stegostoma > Stegostoma tigrinum. The sequence continues at coordinate 5,165,894 of NC_081375.1, read as the reverse complement.
AAACTCCCTACCCTTCCCCTCCACACTCCCATCCATCCCCACACCCTTCCATCCACAAGCCACCCCCTCCTCTCCACACACTTTCTCCCCTTCTCACCACCACCCCTCTATACACAAACCCCTAATCCCCCACCCCTCCACATATCCTCTCCTCCACATACCCCCTCCCCTCCATTCACCTTTCCCTCCACACATCTCCTCCTCTCCACAACCCCATTCCTCAACACACTCCCTTCCATCCACAGAACTTCCCCTCTCCACGCCACCACCCCTCTACACACCCACCCCTCCACATACCCTCTCCTCCACAAACCCCCTCCCCTCCCCACACCCTTCCACTCACAAAGCCCTCCGCTCCACACACCTTCTCCGCTCCATACCATTACCACTCCCCTCCACACCCTCTCCCGCTCTTCCACACACCCCCGTGCCCTATCTGCTCCCATCCTATTAACTCAAGTTGTCCCACTTCACTGAGATTGTCTACTCAGCACTATCTCCTATCCCCAGTTCGCCCAACAAAGCACTGCCCTTTCACACAGCCCAACACTGAGGGCCTAATCCCTTGGCAATGACTGTGTCCCAACTCCTGGACAGAGCTGGGAGTTGGCTCTGAATGAGGTTGGCTCAGCCTCCGGTCAGCTCTCGACAGGATTACCTGGGGCTGCAGGATCAATAGTGGGCCGATCCCTGAACCATCAGGGAACAGGTCTCCAGATCCTGGTCATTCCTCCCGCCAGACCAATGTGACCTGACTTCTGGGACGAAGATCGGAAGGTGCCTTTGACTCAACACTGCCTGGCTCACCATTGTCCCGCTCAACTGGCTTCATGACAAACGCCCCTAGATTTTCAGAACTGGCTGTTTGATTGAAGCTTTTGAAGTGCGTTTGCTGCAGAAGCTGTTGGCACGTGCTGTAGGTGTGACATTGATGTTGCACGATGCCACAAAGCAACATGTCCACCTCCTCGATTATTCAGTGCTGGCCCCGACGGTAAAGCTGCCTCACTGTCAGTCTGTGCTAAAATACAGGGAAGGACAGAGCCATTGGGAGCCTGTAAGCTCTGAATGAAGTGGGAAGGTTTAACAAGGTGAGGCAGAGATTCTGAGAGTCTCCAAATAGGCACAAACTGAGTGAGCACTTAGAAAGCCAGCTAAGAGTGTTGAGATGAACTCTAATCTGAAGCATGAGAGAGATCCCTGCCCCTGCTCGAAGTAGCACGGGAGCAGCATTGTATGGTACCAGTGAGCTCCAGATTGCAGGACGCTATTGCTGAAGTGTAATATTCTCAGACACAATGGCGATGCAAGGCGGCTGGTTCTCTGCTGATGCTGACTTCTGGAAATGGAAGGTGCAAGCAATGGCGACAATGCTGCCCATTGAGTGTAACCTGAGACAATGGGGAAGGGGATTGTGGTAACACAGTGTGGAGCTGGATGAACACAGCTGGCCAAGCAGCATCAGAGGAGCAGGAAAGCTGGCGTTTCAGGCCTAGACCGTTCAGAAATCAGGGAATGGTACAGCACAGGATTGGTCAGAGTTGGGAAGTGCTGCTGTCCACTTTCTCACTGACATCTGCGGAGAACATCAACTTCCCATCCGCACCCCTCCACACCCTCCCCTCCGCACTCATCCCCTCCACACTCATCCCCTCCACACCCCTCCCCTCCACACTCATCCCCTCCACACCCCTCCCCTCCACATCCAACCCCTCCACACCCATCGCCTCCACACCCCTCCCCTCCACACTCATCCCTCCACACCCCTACACTCCACACACTCCCTCCCCTCCACACACCCCTCCCCTCCAAATACCAGTCTCCTCCAAACTCCTTCCCTCCACACATCCCCCTCCACACACCCTCCCCTCCACACATCCCCTCCCATCCATACAAACCCTCCCCTCCACACATCTTCTCCTCACAACACCAACCACCCCTCCAAGCACCTCCACCCCTCCACACATCCCCTCCCCTCCCTACACCCCCACCCCTCCCTAATCACCCACCCCTCCACACACCCACCCCTTCCCATACCTACCCCTTCACACACCCCCACCCTTCTACAACCCCACCCATCTACCTAGCCTTCCATCCACACACAGGGGAGGGTTGTGGATGGGAGGCGATGGCCTCGTGGTATTGTAGCTCGGGTGTTAACCCAGAGACCCAGATAACATTCTGGGGATCAGGACTTTGAATCCTGCCATGCCCGATGGGGGATTTTGAATTCAATAAATATCTGAAATTAAGAATCTAATGATGACCATGAATCTATTGTCGATTGTCAGAAAGACGCATCTGGTTCACTAATGCCTTTTAGGGAAGGAAACTGCCATCCTTACCTGGTCTGGCCTACATGTGGCTCCAGACCCACAGCAAGGTGGTTGACTCCTCAATGCCCTCTGGGAAATTAGGGATGGGCAATAAATGCTGCCTGGTCAGCGACACCCTCATTCAATGAATGAAAATAAACCATAAATGAAATGATACTCGGTAATAATTAGATATGAATGAATCCTGAGGGGACCTTGCCATCTCTCCCTTCCTCTCTGACCCTGACTGTGTCCCTCTATCTCTGATTTATCTATCACATCCTCGCTACCTCTTTTTCTCTTTTTCACTCTATTTCTGTCATTGTTTTATCTCCACCATCACTCTCAGTCTCTCTGTCCCGCTCTCTCTCTCTCTCTACCTCTCTGTCTATCAGTCTGTTGCCTCCATCATCTTTGATCCCCTTTCTGACTGTAGAATGATGTGCTGGAGCAGTGATCTGTTGTGATCTGGGTGAGGAGTGTTGAAGGATCAAAGGACATGAATTCGGTTAAACAGTACAGCAAAGACCATCTTCCAAAAATGGAAAAAATGAATTTGAAATTTAATAACAGTGATATTCCCTCTATAAATATTTAACAAATATCTAAGCTCCTTCCCTCAGGTGAGAGCATTTATTCAATAATGTCCCAATATTTGAGTATTTGTAAATCTAGTTGGAAGAGGTAACATTGGCTGGAAGCTGTGATTGATGAGGTTGTAACGAAACCTACATATTAATGTGACTTAGGGAGCTATTTCTGAGTGATATGCAATTGCTTCGAAGGTATTGCATGAATTTTTATGAGTGTATTTACCTGGTGTGCGAAGAACAGGTCGTCTAGTCCAGCTAAAACTCTTGAAGCACGTGGTAAGGGTGAAGTGAGGTAGCAACATCCCCAACTATAAAACAAAAAGGAAATATTTAAAAGTAGTAATGAGCCACAGTGTCAGTGGAGGTGAGATGATGATTATAGGAAACATCTTCTTGCAGTGTTAATTTTTACAATTTTTTTTATGAAATGGCATAGAGATTAGAATATTCACAGCAAAGGCACCTCTTTCAGGCTCTGTTTAAACAAAAATCCATTTTACATTAAACACCTAGCAGCATGCAGAAAATGGCATTCAGCAGATTGCAAATCTCACACCCTGATTTCACACTTTGTCACACATGCAAATCAATCATAAAATGCACTGTGTAACTGAACAGGGTCCTGAACTGGGTGAGCACATTTCAATCTGCAGATTCTGGTCAAACTGCTCCTCACCTGGGAGTGGGGATGGAAAACTCTGATTCTGGTTCGATTAGGAGAGGGTCTTAAACACTAAGCACCCAGGGCATCAGAACGTGCCAAATCTTATCAGGTATATTGGTTTCAGCATGAGTGTTATATTATTATACCAGTGACCACACTCTCCCCCACTGTCCCCTCTCACACAGCATTCACTTGTACTCACTGTCGCCTCTCCTCGAGTGTCCCCTCTCCCCCAGTGTCTCCTCTATCCCAGTGTCCCCCTCCCCCAGTGTCTCCTCTATCCCACTGTCCCCTCTTCCCCACTATCCCTCTCACACAGCATTCACTTGTACTCACTGTTGCCTCTCCTCGAGTGTCCCCTCTCCCCCAATGTCTCCTCTACCCCAGTGTCCCCTCTCCCTCAGTGACCCCTCTCCCTCAGTGTCCCCTCTCCCTCAGTGTCGCGTCTCCCTCAGTGACCGTCTCCCTCAGTGGCCCCTCTCCCTCAGTGCCCCCTCTCCCCCAGTGTCCCCTCTATCCCAGAGCCCCCTCTACCCCAGAGCCCCCTCTACCCCAGAGCCCCCTCTCCCCTAGTGACCCCTCTCCCTCAGTGTCCCCTGTCCCCCAGTGCACCCTCTCATTTACAATCATGTGAAATATGAATCAGATGCGGATGTCGGCCATTCAGCCCCTCAAGACTGTTCCATGATCATGGACAATTGGATAACTCCACATATATTGTTGCCACTCATTATTTGTCGAGCCCCTTTTCCCGTGTCCACTCTCACCCAATCAACAGCACCCCCCTTCACCAGTGTTCAGAATCATAGGGGCCAGGCCATTGGCAGAGAGTGAGGCTGGGTGAAGTGAGGGCAGGGTTCAGTGCATGGTGGGAAAAGTTAATAAATGAAGTCGGGGGGGTTGTGTGTTTTATAATGACTGAAACAGATTGGTTGGAGCACCTTGCGCTGTTTTGTTTGGGCTGGAAATAATAGGACCCTGCCCCTCATCTCTTTGACTCTACTGTGCCAGATCCCATTTCTGTGATGAATCAGAAATCCTCCCACACCCCTCATTCTCCACTGAGACAAAGGAATCAGTTTTGACTGTGGTCAGAAATCTCAAACAATCCATTCTCTCCTGAGGCTTACAGCTGTGGGCTTTCTCACTTCACTTCCTCATGATTTTTAATATTCAAAACATTTCATGACAGAATGTTTCCAACAGGTGTTTCACAAACACTTGGCAGATTTAATCAGTCTTTCTTGTAGTTGTCGATCAAAATTTCTCCCTCCTGTTCTCTCGCTGGTCTCCATTAGTTGAGTAGCCCCGGTTCTAGCAGCAGGGATATGTTCTCAGCTGTCAGCGCTCACGGCTCTGTGTGTGCACTTACACAGTGAAACGCACAAACAGCAAGTTAGCACGTGGGCTGCTCAGCGTTTCCATAAACTCTGCTGGGAATACCTCACGAAGGAACTTGGTTTTCAAACTCATGAAGATGTTGGGGTTGCACTTCTGAACTCACTAGGTTTCAGCAAGACCCAGCAAATGTCATCAGGGTCCACTGAGATAACTATTATGGCCAAGCTCTCTGCCACTGTAAATGTACTATTACAACATGAAGTCTAATTCCTACCGAGTTTCATTATTTTTGGAGATGAGAAGGAAAATTTGTCCTTTGATTGGCTTCACTGTGACTGTCTGTTCCTTAATTTACCGTAACTGACTGCTCATGCACCTATGGTTTCTTGCCTTTAATTACTTTGACCCCTTTTGCCACTTAAAGGAATTTTGGATTAATATGTGTATTCGTACTCAACCGTGAGAATTCTGAATTGTGGAATACATAACCAGTCTCTACTATCCAACATGTCTTCTTAGAAAATAGTTTGCAGCATATCTTTCACCTTAAATGGTATACCTCCTGGGCCATGTACTTTTTGTCTACAGTCAGTGCATTTTCAATGGTTCACTATCACTTTCAATGGTCTTGCTGAAACCTAGTGAGTTAAGAAGTGCAACCCCAACATCTTCATGAGTTTGAAAACCAAGTTCCTTCGTGAGGTATTCCCAGCAGAGTTTATGGAAACGCTGAGCAGCCCACATGCTAACTTGCTGTTTGTGCGTTTCACTGTGTAACAATTGCTCCTGTGTCTTAAACTCGCAATTAACAAGAGGCTGGTTAACAGAAATAGATCTGCGTCACCTATTTCTCCTGGAGCCACGTGAGGCCTTTCGTTTTATAAATTATAGACTGTTCTATTACTCTCTTTGCATGACTAGTTATTTAAAACTTGCTTTATTGTGACTGTGTCCTCTTTCAGGTTATTTTCAGAAAGTTACTTCTAGTGTTACAGATAAAACATTTCTCTGTAATAAAAACCAGCATATGTCTGCAGGGAGCTCCAAGAACATTGATCAGAGGGTATCTCTCCTTCTCCACTGACTGTAAATCTGCACCACTCTCTCGCTCCCATTTCTCAGAAGTACACCCTTTGCTCTGACAGAGGTTTATAAAGTCATGAGGGGCATGAATAGGGTGAATAGACAAGGTCTTTTCCCCAGGGTAGGGGACCCCAAAAACTAGAGGGGCGTAGGTTTAAGGTGAGAAGGGAAAGATCTAAAAGGGACCTCAGGGGCAATCTTTTCACACAGAGGGTGGTGCGTGTATGGAACGAGCTGCCAGAGGAAGTGGTGGAGGCTGGTACAATGACAACATTTAAAAGGGGTATATGAAAAGGAAAGGTTTAGTGGCATATGGGCCAAATACTGGTAAATGGGAGTAGGTTAATTTAGGATATCTGTTTCCATGCTGTATGACTCTACGATGTGATATAATGGTTACAGTACCAGATTTTCCAGTCCTTAACCTTTTAAACACAGCACCTGCATCTACGCTGCACCTACATCTGAGTCTGTGCAACAGCATGTGTTAGATTTAAACAAGGACCAGGAGGCTGGAGTGTTTAACAACAGCAGGGGCTTTATGCAGAAGGTGGGCAGCAAGGTTAGACCGTGCTGTTTCCCTCCATATCATCATGATGTCATGTGATCAGACTCTGAAAGTGACAGTCCACAACGCGCGTATAAATATACAATGTCCCTCCCCATTACTTTGGAGGCTCCTGCAATGAAAACACTTACAACCACATATGTAACAGTTCAGAGAAATAGAATGAACAATACTCCAGAAGGTGGGTGCTCTGAAAGGCAGGAGGCAATACCTCGTGAAGGTCAAATCTGAAGAACTAGCTAATGGTGATGAGGCCTATCGTGACCTAGAAATGCAAATGAAGCTGCCGGCTGAGGGTAGCAAGATGAAGGGCCATGTTTTCATGTGACAGGTGATGTCATGTGATTGGAATCTTAAAAGTCTTTACTTACAAAATTTAAAGCTTTTCAACACTTGGGAGTGTTTAAATGATTTTAGCTATGTAACAAGTAATGGGACTGAGGCAATTTAATCTTCATCATTGTCTTCTTCATTATCCTCAGAAAGTGCGTCCTGCTTAGCAGGGGCTTCTTCACACTGTCCATTTCATTTTCAACACGATTATCAGCCACATCCCAATCATATTTCTCCATCACCTTGTATGTTTGTAATGAATATCTTCTTCTCTTCCTCTGGTACTGTTTCTTTACACAGAGAGTTGTGAGAGCATGGAATGCGTTGCCAGCAGCAGTTGTGGAAGCAAGGTCATTGGGGACATTTAAGAGACTGCTGGACATGCATATGGTCACAGAAATTTGAGGGTGCATACATGAGGATCAATGGTCGGCACAATATCGTGGGCTGAAGGGCCTGTTCTGTGCTGTACTGTTCTATGTTCTATGTTCTATGTTCACTCCATTCATTCCACAGCGCAGCGAGTTACTCTGCCACATCACCAATCAAGAAATGTGGACTCGTAGGTCTGACTTTTTGGCCAGAGCTCTGAGTACATCAAGAAGAAATCAGAGGGAGACCTTTTTGATGAAAACGTGGCCCTTCATCTTGCTACCCTCAGCTGGCAGCTTTATTTGCATTTCTCAGTCACAATATGAGAGAGCACCCACCTTCTGGAGAATTCCAAGAAGTTAACAGGAATATCAGAGTGTTTATTTCTAACTTCCACACAGCAAGGCTGAACAAGGTCAGTAGAAGAGGACATCTTGCCCCTTGGCTTCGTGGGCCCATAGTTTTCCATTTCAATGTTTACCTGGTGCTGCCGATGGTTCATTAGTTGTTGCTTTTTAGTTTTGAAAGTGATTTATCTAGTCCGTTAGCATCACTAACAGGGCACAGTTTAAAAATCCAATCGAAGATCTAAAATATTCAAATTTGTCTTTCGTCTCCAATAATTTTCCCACCACAGAAATAAGACTGACTGCTCTGTAATTTCCGGGATTATCCCTATTCCCTTTCTTGAACAAGGGAATGACATTTGCCTCCCTCCAATCATCTGGTTCTACTCCAGTGGGCAGTGAGGACATAGAGATTGTCGACAAAGGGGCAGCAATCTCTTACCTTGCTTCCCATAAAAAACATTGGGTATATCCCGTCTGGCCCAGGGGACTTATCTATCCTCATGTTTTTCAATATTTCGAGGACACTCTCCTTCCTAACATCAATCTGTTTGCGCATTTCTGCCTGTTTCATGCTGTCCTCACAAACGTCAAGGTCCCTCTCGCTGGTGAATACTGAAGCAAAGTATTCATTAAGGACCTCCCCGTACCTCCTCTGACTCCGAGATGCAATCTCCCTCCACTGTCCCTGATTGACCCTCCCCTCACCCTGGCCATCCTCTTGCTCCTCACATAAGCATAGAATGCCTTGGGGTTTTCCTTGATCCTATTCGCCAAGTTTTCTCATGTCCCCTCCGAGCTCTCCGAAGTCCATTCTTCAGTTCCTGCCTGGCTATCTTGCAGACCTCTAGAGCCCAGACCAATCCCTGTTTCCTCAACCTTAAGTAAGCTTCCTTCATCCTCATGATGAGGTGTTCCACATGTCCTGCCATCCAAGGTACCTTCTCCTTACCATCCCTTCCTTGCCTCAGGGGACAAACCTATCCAGTACTCATAGCAACTGCTCCCTAAACAACCTCCACATTTCTGTCGTGCATTTCCCCGAGAACATCTGATCCCAAATAATGCTCCGCAGTTCCCGCCTGGTAACATTGTAATTCCCCCTCCCCCAATTAAATACTTTCCCATACCGTGTGCTCCTATCCCTCTCCATGACTGTAGTAAAGGTCAGGGAGTTGTGATTGCTATCACCAAAATGCTCTCCCTCCGATAGATCTGACACCCGGCCTGGTTCATTGCCAAGCACAAAATCCAATATGGCCTCCCCTCTGGTTGGCCTGTCTACATATTGAGTCAGAAATCCTTCCTGGACACACTTGACAAATTCTGCTCCATCAAAACTATTTGCACTTAGGAGGTTCCAGTCAATATCAGGGAAGTTGAAGTCACCCATGACAACAACCCTATTACTTCTGCACCTTTCCTCATGGTGTTTCTCCCTGCACTGACCTAGAGATTCAACATAAATTCCCTGACACTCCAGGGAAAATTTGGAGAGTTGGCAACACTTACAATTTGGAGTGTGAGTGATTAACCTGCTCCCAGTGCCTTCTGCTGAAGCATTTCTTTCTGTCTCTCTTCCGTGAAGAGGCAGCATGTCAAATTCTCTTTTGGAAAAATAATTTCATTAATTTTGCTTGCTTTGACTAATGTGACTGCATTTTTCTGAAGTATAATTCAGGTTTCACAATATTTCCCTGGAGCCTCAATCAACATAATTTCAGGTCTGCTTCCCACTCTCATGAGCTTTTTATTCAATCTGTTGTTAGTGTATTATATATAAAAAAAATTATAGGTGCTGGAGAAGTGAATTCAAGGATGCAATTTATTCAAGAGGTCTGTTGACATGCATTAGCAACTCAAGTTTTTGCCTCTACCTCATGGTTGTCACCTGATCCTTTTGGATTAAGCCTGCGACAAAGTTGTTTGATGCTAGAATATCCACAACCAGCCTGGCATGTTAGTTCACAACTGCTGTTACACACTGATATTCACTGTTCCTTGTGCGTGTGTGTGAGATAAAGCAAAACAGCCAGCATTTCCTGCTGGGAGATGGAGGCGAATAAGTCACAGGACCCCTGCATTTATAGCATGCACCTTGACCCTTCATTGCATTACTTTTGAAACACGGTTAGAAATGTGACAGCCAATTAGCGCACAGCAGGCTCCCACAAACGGCAGTGTGACAATGACGAGAGGGTCGCTGCCCACAGTCTCCATCTGAGGATGGGGACTCTCAAAGGCATGCTCCCAGACTGATACAGCTCTGAGAAATGCAGTTCAGCCCATCATAGTGCCGCAGGCTCTTTGGGCTATGCCAGGAGTCCATATTAGTATTGTTATGTACAGAGAGGCCTTTAGATTTTTTAGAAACTGTCAAAATCCAATGTTTTGTTTGTTTATTTGATATTAAACTGTACTGAACCGGATTGCATTTAGGAACTGACACTCCACAAAGAAAGCCATCAGCACACAAATAGAAGTCAATCCCATATATAATGGAACGTCTGCAGAACATTGAACCAGCTGAGCAAGCCAACAACCACAACAGGATCACAGAGTAAGTTACTGTGGGGGACAGGGCCCTCAACTGTTTCCGACCAATCAGCCGTGCTTCCAGCCTTGCCCCTTCCCATCACTTTCAACAACGTGGTCAGGTCCCCCCTTCTTCTCACTTCTCATCCCCACCAACCCCCACGTTCAACGGATTGTTCTCCTCCATTTCAGACAGCTCCAGCAGAATGCCATCACCAAACCATCCTTCCCCCACTGTCCCGACTGCGTTTCACTGGGATCGTTCCCTCTGGGACATCCTAGCCAATTCCGCAACCACCAACACCACATCCCCTTCCCACGGCACCTTCTCATGTAACCGCGGAAGGCACTACACCTGCCCCTTCACCTCCCCCCCTGCCCACCATCCAAGGGCCTGGACAGTCTTTCCAGGTGAAGCAGCCTTTCACCTGGGCCTCCTCCAATCCTGTGCGTTGTATTCACTGTCCCCAAAGTGGCCGACTCTACACTGGGGAGACCAAACGCAGACTGGGTGCCCGCTTCGCAGAACATTTCCAGGCCGTGCGCAAACATGACCCTGACCTTCCTGTAGCTGGTTATTTTAACACAGCGTCCTGCTCACATGCTCCATGTGTGTGCCCTCGGCACGCTGCAGTGTTCCAGTGAATCACAGCGCACACTGGAGGAACAACATCTCACCTTCACACTCGGCACTTTACAGCCTCTGGGCTCAATATTGAGTTCAACACCTTCAGATTGTGAACCCACTCCTTCCCTTTCCTTTAGTTTTGTTTGTTACATTCCCTGTCTCCCTCTCTCCCCTTCCCACCCCATCTCTCTCCACAGTGGGGCTGTGTGTCCTTCCCAGCCTGAGAGTTAGATGCATCATTGTTCTGACTTTCTCACATTCCCATTGCTTAATCTGTACTATCAACATCCTTCACCCCTCAGCACTCTACACGCCAAACCCCCCCAGTTCCCCCAAACCCCTCAAATGTAGGGTAAACGCTGTCCCCTCCACACATCAGCTCTGATGAAGAGCCAGCTAGACTCTCAACATTAGCTTGCTCTCTCTCCATGGATGCTGCCTGACCCTCTGTGATCCCCAGCGTTTGTTGCTTTCAGCACAGATCCCAGTAACTGCAGTAAGTTGCTCCAACATTCTGGCTGGTGAGCTGTGAATGTGTAAATGGCAGGCGGGCCCGGGGGTCTCCTTGTCTTCGTGCCCTGGGTAATGCGTGGAGAATCGAGCTCCTCAACTTCTACACAAACTGTGAGTCAGTTAGTGTGAGTGAACAAGTGTGAGCAAGTGAGTGTGAGTGAGTGAGTTTGAGTGAGCGAGAATGTGTGAACGAGTGTGAGCGAGTATGAGTATGAGTGAGTGTGAGTGAGTGACTGTGAGTGAGTGGGTAAGTGAGTAAGTGAGCGAGTGAGTGATTGTGTGTGACTGACTGAGTTAGTGTGAATGTGAGTGAGGGTGAGTGAACAAGTGTGAGTGAGTGAGCAAGTGTGAGTGAGTGAGTTAGTGTGAGTGAGTGAGTGTGAGTGAGTTAGTGTGAGTGAGCAAGTGTGAGTGAGTGAGTGAGTTAGTGAGTGAGTGTGTGAGTGAGTTAGTGTGAGTGAGTGAGTTAGTATGAGTGAGTGAGTGTGAGTGAGTTAGTGTGGGTGAGTGAGTGTGAGTGAGCTCCTCAACAGCCACAGATGAGGAGTTGCCAGCGCTGGGCTGGGGAAGTTGGAAGTCACATGACACCAAGTTAATAGTGGAACAGGTTTATCTGAAATCAGTGAAGTGGCCTGATGAAGGGGCCAGGCTACAAAAGCTTGCGATTTCAAATAAACCTTTCGGACTATAACCTGATGTGCTGCAGACAGCAACTTAACCCCTTCCCCTCCCTCAGTGCTCGGGTTTGCGCCCGCTTTTATTCTGCAATTATCTGGCGAAGCTGCTTTATCAGAATTACTGCGTGGAAACCCCTCCTTCTGCAGAAATTGGCTTCAATTGTCTGAATGATAAAACTCTGAGAATTTATTGCCTCAGTCTGTGCTGTCCTGTGAGATAATGCAGAGACTGATTACAGCAAATTAAATTAGCTGCATTCATTAGCACACTGTTACTTTCAGAGGGGACCTTCAATAAAATCATCAATTTACTGAACATATTTTATGGCCAATCTCAAACTGCATTGACCAAATCAATTCAGGAATCCTTCGGATTTTTGTTAATCTCAAACATCTTGTCATTTTTGTTCAATGAATTTAAACTGTCAGCAAAATGGAAACTCATTGCCTGGATGGGGGCAGCTCCAACAACACTCGCGAAGCTCAACACCACCCAGGACAAAGCAGCTGCTTGATTGGCACCACATCCACAAACATCCCACTCCCTCCACCCACCGACGCTCAGTAACAGCAGTGTGTGCCATCTACGCGATGCACTGTAGAAATTCACCAAAAATCCTCAAACAGCACCTTCTAAACACACAACCACTTCCAACCAGAAGGACAAAGACAGCAGATACATTTGTATACTTCCACCCACAGGTTTCCCTCCAAGTCACTCCCCATCCTAACCGGGGAATATAGCGCTGTTCCTTCACTATTGTTGAGTCTAACTCCTGGAATTCCCTCCCCAGTGGCATTATGGGTAAACCCACCGCAGGAGGACTACAGCAGTTCAAGAAGGCAGCTCACCCCCACCTTCTCATGGGACAACGAGGGACGGGCAATAAATGCTGGGCCCAGCCAGCGACACCCACGTCCCACAAATGAATGAAAGAGGAGGTATCCAGGAGCTACAGACTGGAATCTAATCAAGGCATTTGAGGTGGTTTATATATCAAATAACAGATACCCGGGAGTGAGTTACAGTCTAGAATCTCGTCGAAAGGTTCATGATGGTTTATATATCGAATAACAGGTACCCAGAAGCTAGTTACTGACTGGGATCTAATTGAGGGATTTGGGATGATTTATATACAGAATAACAGTTACCCAGGAGTGAGTTACAGCCTAGAATTGAATCAAGGGGTTTAAAAGAACATTTGAAGTGATACTGGAACAAAAACAAAGTTGCTGGAAAAGCTCAACAGGTTTTAGATTAGATTCCCCTACGGTGTGGGAACAGGCCCTTTGGTCCAACAAGTCCACACCGCCCCTTGGATCATCCCACCCAGACTCATCCCCCTATAACCCACACACCCCTGAACACTACGGGTAATTTAGCATGGCCAATCCACCTAACCTGCATATCTTTGGACTGTGGGAGGAAACCGGAGCATCCAGAGGAAACCCACGCAGACACGGGGAGAATGTGCAAACTCCACACAGACAGTCGCCCGAGGCTGGAATTGAACCCGGGTCCCTGGTGCTGTGAGGCTGCACTGCTAACCACTGAGCCACCATAACAGAACTGTCCAAACTAGGTTCAGTTCTGAGGAAGGGTCACCGGACCTGAAACATTAACTCTGTTTTCTCCTCCACAGATGCTGCCAGACTTGCTGAGCTTTTCCAGGAGCTTCGTTTTTGTTCCTGATTTACAGCATCCGCAGTTCTTTTGGTTCTCATTTGAAGTGATACTGTTGAAAAATGGCCAGCTCTTTCTTTCTCTGCAGTTTGATGCTGAGCCTTCACCCTCAGTCTGTCTGTTTTAGAGAGCGGTGCGCACACTGAGGTCTCAACGATAGCTCGAGAGTTGAACAACTTTAGCAGCAGTCAGTATAATGTTGGTCTCAAACATTACACTGACAAAGCTAAGCGGAGTGCGGACACAATTAATAAATTAAAATTTTGTAATTAACAGATGGTGAAGGACATCGGGAGTTTGATTGCCAATTTGTGTTTCTCCAGTGTATAATTCATTGTTGGTTATTGTGTGCCTGAGGGGTGTCAACAGAGACAGACCCAGGATTCAATCAGATTACTTTCCATGTTCAATTCACAGAAACCATCTGGCAGATTTTTTTAGTATTAGTAGACAGCCTCTCACAATTGCATAGCCATCAAAAGTAATGCAATTCACTTTTTAACATCGTTGTTTTGCATTTAACACTTTGCACAGCTCGGAGCTGGCTTATTTTGAGCTACCGAGGCCAATACAAAATGGACGAGCGTGTGTGAACTGCCTGGAATAGAGGCAAACATCAGGGTATAACACTGATTCACATTAGGAGAGGGGACCTGAAGCTTGGTTTTAATGAGCATGTTAAACAAGGAGAGAGGAAGTGGTGCAGAGGTTTCTGAATGGAATTGAGCAGCTGAAGGCATTGGCGCAGTGAATCAGGAGGACCGACAGAAATCTTGCAGAATCTCAGGGCTGGAAGAGGTTTCAATGATGGGGCTGGGCTCAGGACAAGGTCATGGAGCCTCTTTAAACAAGGATCAGAATTTTAAACCTGAGGGCATGGTAAATGGGAAGTCAATGGAGGCAAACAAATGCGCAAGTTGATGTGTGAGCAAACCAGAATAACTTTGTTTGTTTTCGATCATGCAATGTGAGTTTCACTGCCTAGGCCAACGTTTATTGCCCATCCCTAGTTGTTCTTGAGAAGCTGGTAGTGAGCCACCCTCTTAAATCGCTGCAGTCCAGCTGTGGTAGCTATACCGGAGCCCAGTTGGCTGGATGGCTGGTTTCTGGTGCAGAGAGACCACAACAGCATCATCTCAATATCCCCCACCAGCTGAGGTTATTGGGGAGGGATGTCCTTCTCAATCTCGCCCCCTGGCCTGAGGCCTAGTGACTACCACCAGTCCTCTCGCGCTCTCTCTCTCTCTCGCTCTGGGGCAGCAGTGACTTTACCTTTAAGTGGACCCACAGTGCCGATAGAAAGGGAGCTCCAAGATTTTGACCCAGTGACAGTGAAGGAATTGTGATTTTTGTTTTGCTTTAGTTATTCATAGAAAATGGGTGTTGCTGTCTGTGCCTGCATTTATTGTCCACCCCGAATTACCCAGAGAGCTTAACCAGATCTCCAATCTGGAGTCACATGTTGGCTCGACCAGGTTATGATGACAGATTCCTTCCCTAAAGGGATTAGTGGCCAGGGGTTGTTGGGCGGGTGGGGTGGTGGTGCTATCTCCGGCAATTGGCATGTTTCACAGTCAAATTCTCTCATCTGTGTCTTTGACGTAAATTATAAAAATTGCTCTTTGCTTTTACATTCCAAGCTCGCTTTCCCTTATGCACTAATTTCTTCCTCTTGATTAATCTCTCAGTTGTTCTCTTCCAATCCTCCGACCTGCCACTGACCTTTCTGTCATCGTGTGCTTTCTCTTTGAGTTTGATGCTTAGCCTAACTTCTTTAGTTAACCAAACGTAGTGAGTCCTCCATGTAGAATTTTTCTTTATCATGGGAATATACTTATTCTCAGTATTTTCAAATATTCCCTTAAATGTCTGCCATTGTGATTCTATTGTCCCATCCCCTGGCACAGTATCAAAAACAGAAGTTGCTGGAATGGCTGAGCAGGTCTGGCAGTATCTGTGGAAGGAAACCAGAGCTAACTTAACATGTCGGCTCACATCTGCTAGTTCAGCTCTAATGCCCACAGAGTCTCAACCAAGGCTTTTCCCATTTAAACTGGGTGTAAAATTCCAAAAGACCTTTGGATGCAGGATTCAGCCATTCAGCCCATCGAGTCTACTTCACTTTTCAATGGGATCACGGCCGATCCGATAATCCTCACCTCCACTTTCCTGCCTTTTCCACATTATCCTTGACACTCTTAAGGACTAAAAACCCATCCCAGGCTTAAATAGACTTACAGACCCAGCCTGCACAGCTTGATAGCCCTATTGTCGTGCAGAATTCCACAAATCCTCTCAGATTAAAATCGCCCTCATCTCTGTTTTAAAACCGTGCTTCCCCTTACTCTGAGATGATGCCCCTCTGGTCCTAGGCTCTTCCACAGGGGGAAACACCCTCTTTGTATCTACTCAGTCAAATCCATAAGATTCCAATGTATTTCAGTCTGGTCTCCTTTAATTCTTTTAAACTCCAATGAGAACAAACCATACCTACTCAACTTCTCCCACAAGAAAATCCCTTCATGCCTGGATCACCTGAGTGAACATTCTCTGGACTGTCTCTGATGCAGTTTATTTTTCCTTCGATAAGGGAGCCATAACTGTTCACAGTATTCCAGCTGGGGTCTGACTAGAGCTTTATATAATTTTAGTAGGATGTCCCTATTTTCACACTCCATTCCTTTCAAAATAAAGGCCGTCATTTCAATTACCTTCCCTATTCCCCATTGAACTTTGACGCTAGCTTTTTGTGAGTCATGGGTGAGGACCTGGATCCCGCTGTTCTGTAGCTTTCTGCAGTCTTTCTCCATTTGGACAGTATTCAGCTCCCCTAATCTTCTTGCCAAAGTGTATAACCTCACATTTCCCTACATTATTTTCCACCTGCCATGTTTTTACTCACTCACTTTGCCAGCCTCAGTCCCTCTGCAGACTCTGTGTCACCCTCACTATTTGTTTTTAGACCTGTTTTTGTTTCATCTGCAAACACGGCAGTGGCTCATTCACTTTCCTTATCCAGTAACTGGTATATAGCTGCCCGTTTTTTGCCTCTTTCCCACTGCAAATAAAGGTGTTACACCGGTGAATTCCAACCACCTGGGATTTTTCCAGAATCTAAGGATTCCTGGAAGATTATTATCGATGCATCCACTAACTCTGCAGCCAATTCCTTTAATACCTGAGTATGCAACACATTAGGTTCAGGGACTTATTGTTCTTTAACACCATCAGATTCCCTCACAGCTTTCTCTAATGATTGCTATTATATTTATTTTCTCTCCGTTTTCTGGCCTTTTGAATATTTGAATAAGTTATGTAATGCTATGAAGACAGTGAAAACTGATATAAATATTTGTTCAAATCCTGTGCTACTTGCAGGTTCCCCATCATTTTTTTTATCTAAAGAAGCTTTTGCCATCACTTTTTATACTAGTTTCTAGTTTATCCTCATTTTCTCCCTTTTTTCGTGTCATTTTTTATTGGTTTTTAAATATTCCACAATTTCTCAGACTTACCACAAAGTTTTTCCAAATGTTATGCATGGTCCTTTCAATTCACACCCATCCTTAGGGCAGTATGGTAGCTGAGCGATTAGCACTGCTAAAGAACCTGGGTTCAATTCCAGCTTCAGGAGATGTGCATGTTGCCTTTGTGTGTCTGCCTGAGTTTCCTCTGGGTGCCCTGGTTTCATCTCCCAGCTTAGAGTGGATTGGCTATGATAGAGTGCACAGGCTAGATGGGAAATGCAAGCATATAGACATGGGGTAGTTCTGGGTGGGATGCTCTTTGGAGGATCACAATGGCCTGCTTCCACACTATAGGGATGCTCACTGTTTAACTTCTCAGGTTGACCACGGATGCTTTATCCACTTTCTAGAATCCTTCTTCCTCACTGGGGTATATCTATGCTGTGAGTAATAAACTGTTGTCTTAAACCTCTGTCATCCTTCCTCATTTGCTGTTACCACTGAACTCCTTTCTCAGTATACTCTCACCATCCCTGCCCATATTCCTATGGAGTTACCTTTACATTACTGCACCAAAGGTGCTACAGACATTTAAGTTGTTGTTGAAACTGGCCGTCATCACACAAATTAAATTTATTTCGTCTGTGTCCTTGTTCAATAATCATAGTGGTCACACAAACTGCACCATGAGGAAACGTAACGCGCTAGTTAATAATCCAATATATGAGGAACATAACCCATTCTCTACTTATTCTCTGGTACATTATTTATTATTTAAACTCCAAACAAAAATCCATGATCCAAGTACAAATTATTGTCCAATCATCTAATTCGTAGAGCTCGACAAACATTAAACATATCAATTCCCTGATGAGAACAGAGAAAGCAAGTCACAGTATCGATGGAATCACTTTTGTACAACATCAATGTTATTGTATTCAGTGGCTCTCTGCTGTCTCCCTGTGATAGAGTTTCTGGATGAAATGATACCTCATGCTGCTGGGCGAAAGGGAAAGAAAGCTGCATTTATTTCCATTTTTATTATCTTGATGTTGCTACTGGGTCAGTCATTTCCCCTCCATAACGGCTTTGGTTAGGGTCGGTCGGGTGGGGGGGCGGGGGGGGGGGGCGGGTGGTGGAGGATGTGCTAACGGCTTTGGTTAGGGTGGGGGTTGTGTTAACAGGTTTGGTTAGGGTGGGGGGGGGGGTGTGTTAACGGGTTTGCTTAGGGTGGGGGGTGTGTGCTAACGGCTTTGACAGGAACTGGTTGAATTTCCCAGTCTCTGTACCCAGCATCGCTGACCCTTCTCCTCGATTCACAAATCCCTCTGCAGTCATTCTCCATTTAAATAATGTTCAGCCCCTGTGTTCTTCCTGCCAAGTGCACATTTTCCCACACTATTTTCCTTCTACTGAGCTTTTACCCACTCACTTATCCTGTCTGTATCCCTCCTTGTGTCATCCTCACCCCTCACCTTCCCACCTCTCTGTGTACTGTCTGCAAACTTGATGACAGTACACTCACTTTCCCCTGATACCTCAGTCATCCACCCTACCTTCTTTCCCAACGGTAGGTCCTTCTCTAGTAGGCACACCTACAATGCTGAATCAGAGTATATTCTTGTGCACATTTAAATTCCTCTCTACCCAAGCCCCTAACACTATGGCAGCCCCACTCTATGTTTGGAAAGTTAAAGGTCCTACCATAAACCACACAATTATTCTTACTGATAACTGACATCGCTTTACAAATTTGTTTCTCAATTTTCCACTGACTAGTGGGCGTGGGGAGTCCGTAATACAATCCCAAAAAGGTGATCATCCCTTCCTTGTTTCACAGTTCCACCTGTATAACATCACTGGACCTACTCCCTGGAATATCCTCCCTCAGTACAGCCATAATGTTATCCCTAATCAAAAACGCCCCTCCCACTCCTCTCTTGTCATGCCCCCCCTGCCTTTCTATCCTTCCTATAGCATCTATACCCTGGTACATTAAGTCACCAATCTTAACCATCCCTGAGCCACGTTTCTGTAAGAGCTACGATCTCCCAGTCCCATGTTCCCAACCATGCCCTGAGTTCAGCTGACTTACCTGTTAGGCCTCTTGCATTGAAATAAATGCAGTTTAATTTATCAGTCCTACCTCATTCTCTGCTTTGTTCCTGCCTGCTCTGACTGTTTGATATACTCCTTCCCCCAACTGTACCAGTCTCAGACTGATCTTTTTCCTCACTATCTCCCTGGGTCCCACCCCTCTCCCTTACTAGTTTAAATCCTCCCAAGCAGCTGTAGCCAATCTCCCACCAGTTTATTAGTCCCCTTCCAATTTAGGTGTCATCTGTCCTTCCCTTACAGTTCACTAATATCGCAGAAAAGATTCCAATGATCCAAAAATGTGAATCCTTCTCCCCTGCACTATCTGCTCTATCCTCCTAATCCTACCCTCATTAGCTCATGGCACTGGGAGTAATCCAGATGTTACTATGCTCAAGGACCTACTTTTTAAACTCCTGCCTAACTTCCTTTATTCTCTCCTCAGAACCTCGTCCTTTCTCTTTGTGTGTTGTTAGCTTCAATGTGTACATCAAGTTCCTGCTGGTCCCTCTCCCCTGTCTGAGATATCCTTGATCCTGGCCCCAGCACACCATTCTGAAGTCTTGCTGTTGGCCACAGAAACATCTGTCTGAGCCTTTGACTACAGAGTCTCCTATCTCAATCAATTGCTTGGAACCTGCCTTACACCGCGTTACATTACAGCCAGTCTTAGTACCAGAAACCAGGCTGTCCATGCTACATTCCCCTGAGGGTCCATTACCCCCTACATTTTCCAAAACAGAATACCTGTAGAGCTGGGGAGAGCCACAGGGGTCTCATACATGATCTGCCTCCCTCTCCTACCTTTCCTGGAGATAACCCACCTCGCTGAGTGTGTCGTTTATCTCCCTTCCTGCAACTTTCATTCATCACACCCTCTAGCTCCTGTAAATTCCTCATTCCCTCTAACAGCCGCTCCAACCCATCCATGCACTCCGATAGGATTCACAAGACAAAACACATCCTGCAGACGTAATCATCAGTAACATAAAAACTCTCCCTAATCTCCCACATCAGACAGGAGAAACACATCACTCTACTAAAGGCCATCCTTGCACCTTAACAATCTACAGATCCAGAAAATAGCACAGGCTTGCTGTTCGAGAAACACAGCTCCAGGCAAAGATAATAAAATGTGAAGCTGGATGAACACAGCAGGCCAAGCAGCATCTCAGGAGCACAAAAGCTGACCTTTCAGGCCTAGACCCTTCATCAGAGAGGGGGATGGGGTGAGGGAACTGGAATAAATAGGGAGAGAGGGGGAGGTGGACCGAAGATGGAGAGAAAAGAAGATAGGTGGAGAGGAGAGTAGAGGTGGGGAGGTAGGGAGGGGATAGGTCAGTCCAGGGAACATGGACAGGTCAAGGGTGTGGGATTAGGTTAGTAGGTAGGAAATGGAGATGCGGCTTGGAGTGGGAGGAAGGGATGGGTGAGAGGAAGAACAGGTTAGGGAAGCGGAGACAGGCTGGGCTGGTTTTGGGATGCAGTGGGTGGGGGGGAAGAGCTGGGCTGGTTGTGTGATGCAGTGGGGGGAGGGGACGAACTGGACTGGTTTTGGGATGCGGTGGGGGAAGGGGAGATTTTGAAGCTGGTGAAGTCCACATTGATACCATTGGGCTGCAGGGTTCCCAAGCAGAATATGAGTTGCTGTTCCTGCAACCTTCGGGTGGCATCCTTGTGGCACTGCAGCAGGCTCATGATGGACATGTCATCTAAAGAATGGGAGGGGGAGTTGAAATGGTTTGCGACTGGGAGGTGCAGTTGTTTATTGCGAACCGAGCGGAGGTGTTCTGCACAGCGCTCCCCAAGCCTCCGCTTGGTTTCCCCAATGTAGAGGAAGCCACACCTGTAAAGCGGTCCCCAAGCCTCCGCTTGGTTTCCCCAACGTAGAGGAAGCCACACCTGTAAAGCGGTCCCCAAGCCTCCGCTTGGTTTCCCCAATGTAGAGGAAGCCACACCTGCAAAGCGATCCCCAAGCCTCCGCTTGGTTCGCAATAAACAACTGCACCTCCCAGTCACGAACCATTTCAACTCCCCCTCCCATTCTTTATATGACATGTCCATCATGGGCCTCCTGCAGTGCCACAATGATGCCACCCGAAGGTTGCAGGAACAGCAACTCATATTCCGCCTGGGAACCCTGCAGCCCAATGGTATCAATGTGGATTTCACCAGCTTCAAAATCTCCCCTTCCCCTACTGCATCCCTAAACCAGCCCAGTTCATCCCCTACCCCCACTGCACCACACAACCAGCCCAGCTCTTCCCCTCCACCCACTGCATCCCAAAACCAGCCCAGCCTGTCTCTGCCTCCCTAACCTGTTCTTCCTCTCATCCATCCCTTCCTCCCACCCCAAGCCGCACCTCCATCTCCTACCTACTAACCTCATCCCACCTCCTTGACCTGTCCGACTTCCCTGGACTGACCTATCCCCTCCCTCCCTCCCCACCTATACTCTCCTCTTCACCTATCTTCTTTTCTCTCCATCTTCGGTCCGCCTCACCCTCTCTCCCTATTTATTCTAGTTCCCTCACCCCATCCCCCTCTCTGATGAAGGGTCTAGGCCCGAAACGTCAGCTTTTGTGCTCCTGAGATGGTGCTTGGCCTGCTGTGCTCATCCAGCTCCACACTTTATTATCTCGGATTCTCCAGCATCTGCAGTTCCCATTATCTCTGACACAACTCCAGGCAAACTTAGTGGCCATGTTTTATATTTTTAAGGTTTAATCAAGAGACAGATCTCAATTAAAAAAAGTCAAAAAGAAACTTCACAAGCTTCAAAATCTCCCCTCCCCCCGATCTCAGCCCAAAACCAGCCCAGCCAGACCCCACCTCCCCGACCTGTCCGTCCTTCCTCCTACATACCCACTCCTCCCACCTCAACCCCTACCCCCACCTCCTCATCAGTCTCATCCCCACGTCCTTGACTTGTCCATCCTCCCTGGACTGACATATACCCTCCCTAACTCTTCACCTTTACTGGCTCCATCCCTGCCTCTTTGACCTGTCTGTCTCCGCTCCACCTATCTTCTCCTCTCTCCATCTTTGATCTGCCTCCCCGTCTCTTCCTATTTATTTCAGAACCGTCTTCCACTCCCCCACTTCTCAAGAAGAATCTAGGCCTGAAGCATCAGCTTTCCTGCTCCTTTGATGCTGCTTGGCCTGCTGCTTTCATCCAGCTCTACACCTTGTTATCTCTTCAGTCAAAAAGAACCCACTTTACTCACTATTGTTGATTTCCCAACAAAACTAGCCAATTAACTGCTCCCTTGCTGTGGTCTCCCGGCACAGGACTCTCCAAGGTCAGCTGTGAAATTCACTGTTTGCTAATTTTTCCGGTGGAACTCTGGTGTTCAGAAATACTTGCGATCAAACAGCAGAGGCAGCCACTGTGCAGATTCACTGCTGGTTCAGACAGAACTGTAGGACTTTTTCTCCTTTTGAATCACTTCCCAATTGGTCACAATCTTTGTCTCCTTCTACCTGTTTTAAAGTGCCATTGTTTTGATCATATTTTCCCCCAAGCTCCAAAACAATGCAACAGCTTATAAAACAGTAATTACTGCTCCCAGAATTTGAGGAAATCAGATTCAACACCAAAAATACCTCGAAGAAGGAGCAGATCTTACAGTCACAACTGTTTCCTGTCCTCCATCTTGGAGATGCTGAATAGACAAGGTCTTTACCCTGGGCTGGGGGGAGTCTGAAGCTCGAGGCCATAAGTTTAAGGTGAGAAGAGAAAGATGTAAAAGGGACCTAAGGGGCAGAATTTTCACACAGAGGGTGGTGCGTGTATGGAAAGAGCTGCCAGAGGGAGTGGTGGAGGCTGGTACAGTTACAACATTTAAAAGGCATCTGGATGGGTACATGAATAGGATGGGGTTAGAGGGATATGCTGGCAAATGGCACTAGATTAATGGCTGGCATGGACGTGTTGCACTGAAGGGTCTGTGCTGGACAACTCTATGACTTTTATGACTCATGGACGAGGACGAAAACATCTCTCTGTTCAGTCATTTTCTCGTCTCTAAGGGGTGCAGATTGAGCTGCTCAGTATTTCCAACATTTTCCTTATGGGTTTGGATTTTTAAGTATCCAGTTTCGAGATGTTTGATCTCTGATAAAGGGTTGGAAACAAATCATTTCCCTGTTTTATATTTCCAGCAGGTCCTTTTTAAATTTCAGATTTTCAGACAGCATTAATATTTCTCACTGTTTAATGCATCAACGTTAACTACTTCCTGCTCTATTTGAACACCACCATTATCTTCAATAAAAATAAACTCAGGCATAGAGATTCCGTTTGAACACATTAGCCAGTGCACACAAAGGGAATTAATGCTTTGTGTTTGGAAATGTTTGATTAAGAGACAGTGAAGTGTCTGCTAATACACTGACATTTAACATCACGGCCAACTTGACTCTGTGTTAAATGACTAGATAATATTCCCTGGGTAACTGTTTCTGTTGAATGATGGAAGTGGGTTACTTTTAACTGCAGATGAGAGCGAGCAGATCTCAGAGAGCTTGGGAATCCCAGTTCTGTTGGTGTCACTGAGCCAGAATCCTGGAACTCTACAGCACATGGACTGCAGTGCTCCGAGGACACCGAGAGATGGGCATGGTTGCTGAATACAAGCAAAATTCAATCAAATTCTTTAAGATGTGGTGCCTTTATCCTTCTTTCCCTGCTGTGATCCCATTTGAATGCTTCAGACTCTGCGTGTTCCTGGTGTAAATATTTTCAGGGTGAAGCAGTATGGGGTGGGAGTGGAATGTGGAGATGGTTATCGAGTGAAGGGACGGGGAGAGATTGCCAACTATTAAGTGTGGGGGTGGGGTTGGGAGGTGGCGTGTGTGGGTGGCAAGGGTGATTGGAGGGGTGCAAAGTGTTTAAGCTGTGGGGGCTTTTAAAAAATAGTGTCCTCTTTATAGCATGGGCTTTTTTTCCAGCAGCGCTCAGTCTTCAGAGACTGTCCCTCAGGCCACAGCCAATGTCAGAAAATCTCCATGGGGTTTCCCATGGGGTTAGTGCAGGGGTTGAGGGCCACATTGCTGCTTCAGGATTCGTAACCCCAAATCTCATCAGTAACACATCATCAGAAAAGAGTCAGATATGAGTTCAATGAACATAGGATCAGGAGTAGGCCATTCAGTCCCTTGAGCCTGTTCTGCCATTCGATGAGATAGTGACTGATTTTCTAATCCCACATTCTCATTTATTGCACATATTTTATCACTGAGCAAAAATTTATTCACCTCTGTCTTAAAAATATTCAATGGCCCTGCCTTCACCATCTTACGAGCACAGAGTTCCAAGTTCACCCAACCCTTTTGTTAAACCTCCATCACTCTCTAACTCCAGTAGAAACAAGACCAGCCTGTCCAACTTTTCCTCATAAAACAACCCACTCATCCCAGGCATCAATCCAGTAAAGGTCCTCTGAGCTGCCTCCAACATACTTACATCATTTGTTAGATAGAGAGACCGAAACTGTACCCGGTATTGGAGATGTTGTCTCACCAAAGTCCTGAATGACTTTATATTCAATTCCTCTCATGATGAAGGACAACATTCCATTCAGCTTCTTAATGACTTGATGTACCTGCGTACTAACACTTTGTGACCCACTCACTGGAACACCTTGATATCTTGGCTCTGCACAGTTCTGCTTTCGTTCACTTTATACAACACTCAGCTTTCTTTAAAAAAATGGTGGAATCTTGCTGTGCACAAGGTGAGCAACTTCACGTTTTAACAAATGGCCGCCCAAACGCTTTGCACGCTCACTCAACCCAACAATCCTTCGGGAAGCTGATGACATGCTGAGAATATCCAGACAGCGTGTGAGTTTCTGTGGTAATCATTGAGGGGTAGAAAGCAGCGAGGGAGTGCTGTGCTTTCAGAGTGGGGTCATTCATTTGTGATGTTAGACCAAGACTAAGTTTACTGTGCCAGGTGGGTGAGGGAGATCCCATGTCCACCAGAGGTGATCTGATAGAAATGTTCAGAACGATAAGGGGTCTCAGCAGAGTGGTCAGGGAGAATTTTTTTTCCCTCCTGAAAGAAGGTCACAAGTTTGAGGGCAGTAATTCAGGATGTTTTCTGAAATCAGCACATGCAAGGTGAGAAAAAGGCATTTTGAATTTGGAATGCACTTGATTTGATTTGATTTATTACTGCTACATAAACAGAGATGCAGTGAAAAGTATTGTTTTGTGTGTGAACCAGACAAATCATACCTTCCGTAAGTATGTCAGGGTAATAGAACAGAATGTAGAATATAGTGTTACAGCTACAGAGATGGTGCAGAGAAAGATCAACTCAAATATATGAGCAGTCCACCCATAAAACTGATAACAGCGGGGAAGAAGCTGGTCTTAAATCTGTTGGCGTGTATTTTCAAACATTTACATCTTTTGCCCAATGGAATAGGGTGATAGAGGGTATAACTGGGCTGGGAGGGGTCTTTGATTATTTGGGCAGCTCTCCCAGACTGTGGAGGAGGTAGGATTAACTGAGGTACTCAAGAGGGCAACAGTTGACTTTATTTAAATGGAAACACTTGGAATATTGTGTCCAGTTCTGGTCGCCCTATTATAGGAAAGATGTGGAGGCTTTGGAGAGGGTGCAGAGGAGGTTTACCAGGATGCTGCCTGGACTGGAGGGCTTGCCTTACAAGGAGAGGTTGACTGAGCTCGGACTTTTCTCTCTGGAGAGAAGGAGGAAGAGAGGTGACCTGATTGAGGTTACAAGGTAATGAGAGGCATGGATAGAGTCGATAGCCAGGGACTTTTCCCCAGGGCAGGACTGACTGCCAGGAGCGGTCATAGTTTTAAGGTGTTAGGAGGAAGGTATAGAGGAGACGTCAGAGGGAGGTTCTTCACCCAGAGAGTTGTGAGCGCATGGAATAGTTTGCCAGTGGTAATCGTGGAAGCAGAGTCATTAGTGACATTTAAGTGACTGCTGGACGTGCACATGGACAGCAGTGAATTGAGGGGAATGTAGGTTAGGTTATTTTATTTTTGGATTAGGATTATTCCACGGCACAACATCGTGGGCCGAAGGGCCTGTACTGTGCTGTACTTTTCTATGTTCTATGAAACACCAAGCAGGTTTGTGAGAAAAGGCAGGAGATTGACACTAAGTCATGATGCTCATTCAGAGAATAGCAGCGATGGGCCAAGTAGGACCCTTGCATGGTTCTGTAAGTTATTCATGTCCATGGCTTATATTTATCCCTCAATCAGCGTCACTGAAATACATCATCCAGTATCGAGCAAACTGTGCAGTCTTGCTGCGCACAAATTGCTTTTTCTATTTCCACCAGGACCCACACTTCAAAAGACCTTCATTCACTGTCCAATACTTTGGGACATTGTCAGATCATAAATGCTATGTAAATGCAGATATTTTTCTTTACCCCTTCCCTTGTTGTTCTGACACTGACGCCCTCACACCTGGTTCGAAAGGGCCTGGGTCTAGCACACTGGGTCCACGTTTCTCAGTCTAGTGCAATGCTGAAGAAATTCTACGCTGTCAGAGATAGCAACCTTCAGTTAAAACCCAGTTTAGAAAAGGTCCCAAGATAACAAAATGTGAGGCTGGATGAACACAGCAGGCCAAGCAGCATCTCAGGAGCACAAAAGCAGACGTTTCGGGCCTGGACCCTTCATCAGAGAGGGGGATGGGGAGAGGGAACTGGAATAAATAGGGAGAGAGGGGGAGGCGGACCGAAGATGGAGAGTAAAGAAGATAGGTGGAGAGAGTATAGGTGGGGAGGTAGGGAGGGGATAGGTCAGTCCAGGGAAGACGGACAGGTCAAGGAGGTGGGATGAGGTTAGTAGGTAGCTGGGGGTGCGGCTTGGGGTGGGAGGAAGGGATGGGTGAGAGGAAGAACCGGTTAGGGAGGCAGAGACAGGTTGGACTGGTTTTGGGATGCAGTGGGTGGGGGGGAAGAGCTGGGCTGGTTGTGTGGTGCAGTGGGGGGAGGGGATGAACTGGGCTGGTTTAGGGATGCAGTGGGGGCAGGGGAGATTTTGAAACTGGTGAAGTCCACATTGATACCATATGGCTGCAGGGTTCCCAGGCGGAATATGAGTTGCTGTTCCTGCAACCTTCGGGTGGCATCATTGTGGCAGTGCAGGAGGCCCATGATGGACACGTCATCTAGAGAATGGGAGGGGGAGTGGAAATGGTTTGCGACTGGGAGGTGCAGTTGTTTGTTGCGAACTGAGCGGAGGTGTTCTGCAAAGCGGTCCCCAAGCCTCCGCTTGGTTTCCCCAATGTAGAGGAAGCCGCACCGGGTACAGTGGATGCAGTATACCACATTGGCAGATGTGCAGGTGAACCTCTGCTTAATGTGGAATGTCATCTTGGGGCCTGGGATAGGGGTGAGGGAGGAGGTGTGGGGACAAGTGTAGCATTTCCTGCGGTTGCGGGGGAAGGTGCCGGGTGTGGTGGGGTTGGAGGGCAGTGTGGAGCGAACAAGGGAGTCACGGAGAGAGTGGTCTCTCCGGAAAGCAGACAGGGGTGGGGATGGAAAAATGTCTTGGGTGGTGGGGTCGGATTGTAAATGGCGGAAGTGTCGGAGGATGATGCGTTGTATCCGGAGGTTGGTAGGGTGGTGTGTGAGAACGGGAGGGGGATCCCCCCACAGTGATCGAGAACGCCCTTGACCGCGTCTCCCGTATTTCCCGCAACACATCCCTCACACCCCGCCCCCGCCACAACCGCCCTAAGAGGATCCCCCTCGTTCTCACACACCACCCTACCAACCTCCGGATACAACGCATCATCCTCCGACACTTTCGCCATTTACAATCCGACCCCACCACCCAAGACATTTTTCCATCCCCTCCCCTGTCTGCTTTCCGGAGAGACCACTCTCTCCGTGACTCCCTTGTTCGCTCCACACTGCCCTCCAACCCCACCACACCCGGCACCTTCCCCCGCAACCGCAGGAAATGCTACACTTGTCCCCACACCTCCTCCCTCACCCCTATCCCAGGCCCCAAGATGACATTCCACATTAAGCAGACGTTCACCTGCACATCTGCCAATGTGGTATACTGCATCCACTGTACCCGGTGCGGCTTCCTCTACATTGGGGAAACCAAGCGGAGGCTTGGGGACCGCTTTGCAGAACACCTCCGCTCAGTTCGCAACAAACAACTGCACCTCCCAGTCGCAAACCATTTCCACTCCCCCTCCCATTCCCTTGATGACATGTCCATCATGGGCCTCCTGCACTGCCACAATGATGCCACCCGAAGGTTGCAGGAACAGCAACTCATATTCCGCCTGGGAACCCTGCAGCCATATGGTATCAATGTGGACTTCACCAGTTTCAAAATCTCCCCTTCCCCCACTGCATCCCTAAACCAGCCCAGTTCGTCCCCTCCCCCCACTGCACCACACAACCAGCCCAGCTCTTCCCCCCCACCCACTGCATCCCAAAACCAGTCCAACCTGTCTCTGCCTCCCTAACCGGTTCTTCCTCTCACCCATCCCTTCCTCCCACCCCAAGCCGCACCCCCATCTATCTACTAACCTCATCCCACCTCCTTGACCTGTCCGTCTTCCCTGGACTGACCTATCCCCTCCCTACCTCCCCACCTATACTCTCTCCACCTATCTTCTTTACTCTCCATCTTCGGTCCGCCTCCCCCTCTCTCCCTATTTATTCCAGTTCCCTCTCCCCATCCCCCTCTCTGATGAAGGGTCCAGGCCCGAAACGTCTGCTTTTGTGCTCCTGAGATGCTGCTTGGCCTGCTGTGTTCATCCCGCCTCACATTTTGTTATCTTGGAATTCTCCAGCATCTGCAGTTCCCATTATCTCTCTCTTAGAAAAGGTCCCATCTGCCTACTCTGATGATGCAAAAGATCCCAAGGTTGCGTTTTGAAAAAGAGTACATTTATTCCAAGTGATATCACACCACAAAAACAATTTATTTCATCAGTATCACACATTGTTTCTGGAGGTTCAGTGACTGCACCTCAAAAGTATTTAATAGGTCTAAAACACTTTGAGATACCTACTGGTCATGAAAGGTGCTATGTAAATGAAGTATATCATTCTTTTCTCTGGCCTTTGGCTAAAGAGTAAATATTTTCCACCTCCTTTCTAGGGAAACATTCCCGATCCCCCTTTAGCAAGCAAGCCACCAGTCTGAGAGGAATGCAGAAATTGCTGGTGAAACTCAATAGCACATGTGGAGAGAAAACGAAGTTAATGTTCCGGGTCCAGTGACCCTTCCTCAGAACTGAGCCATGCGGGCTTGTTGGTGGATAGAATTCAGATCAAATTACCAGCATCTGTTCTTTCCCTCATCTCACCTTAAACTAAAGCGAGAGAACATAACAGGAATTTTAGAAATATTGTATTTACAACACTTTTTTCTGCTTTTTAACCTTTCAGATGTCTCTTTGTGGCTGTGATCTCAGTTTGCTCTATCATTTGGCCCTGCTTTCTCTTGCCTTTCCCCTAGTCAGTTTTACTTCTGCAGCTACTCCGCATTATAAAAAAATCCATTTGATAACACATAACCTGTCTGTCTCTGTAAAAAGATACATTTGACAAAGCTTTTCATCTTACTCACATCAGGACATTTCACAAGAATTTCACCAAAACAAGGGGAAAACCAACATTTATACTGCATGACTGGGAAGTGTTGATTGTTGGCAAATTCGTTCTATTTGTTAGAGACATTGCCGTAGAGAATGATTGACAGTTAACTGACCAGCTTTGTTTAAATTTTATGCCTTTTCTTTCCAAATCAACACACCTCTGAATGCAAGTGGGTCTTGCACCCAGGACTCCCGGCTCAAAAGTATGGATAGTACCACAGTACAAAAGTTTAAATTTCAATGCAAGTTGGATAGCTATGGTCACCCTGGAGCAATGAACCAGCAAGTGGCTGTCAGCTATTGTGCTGCGATACACAGGCACAGTGTACTTTTTGTCTGCAAACAGCAGGGGCCTGCGTATTAATGTACACAGCATCCAATGATTGCAAGCCGGCTACACTGAGTCCCCAGCTGAAAATGTTAAACTGCCCATCAGTGCCACTCTGTCACATTCAAGATTATTAAGTAAATGCTGTCCAATTGCAGATTCATATCTAACGCTGCACTCTGTGTTGCTGGCTTTGCAAATGTGGGCTGATTGGTTTTGCAAGTAGCCAACTGGGCATGCTGTTTGAAATGATCCACAAGCCTCTGAGGCCTTTGTCTATCTACCTGGCACAACTCAGGCACTGAAACTCACATAACATCCGATCCATTTAAGTGCGAAGCTGGGCATTGTTTTGGCTTTGTGAGAACATCCGATTAGTTGCAAATACCACTCACATTGCGATTATACGCTGATAATATCCAACTCACCCACACTTGCAAGCCTTGCAACATGGTTTAAGAGTTGGATTCTCCCCTTCAGTTGGTATTCTTGCAATTTGTCCTGATGAGCGCGATGCTCCTACTCACCATTAGCTACGATGATGACTCTCAACACAGTTCTGTGCTTTTGCGAGGTTACTTACTGACTGATGGGTGTTATCATGGATTCTAATTCCAGTAGATTATGTTTCCAACTCTGATTTAATTAGACCTGCCTGAAACTGTTTGAGGTAAACACGGTGACTATATATGGTCACGAGGGAGCCGTGGTTACCAAGCTCACCAGGAACTATTTAGTTGCAGCCTGGAAAGGAATGTGTGATTACTTCAGTCTGTGCGATCAGCAACCAGGTAATTGTAAAGGAGAAAACAGAGTTAATGCTTCGGGTCCAGTGACACTTCCTCAGTCACCGACCGGAAATGTTAACTCTGTTTCCTCCTTCACAGATGCTGCCAGACCTGCTGAGCTTTTCCAGCAACTTTGTGTTTCTTCCTGATTTACAGCATCCACAGTTTTTTTGGTTTTTATCCAGATAATTGTATGTGCTGTGTGCCTTTAAACCACCTGCTTAGGAATATAAGAACAGTTGTATCACTGAAACACTAACAGAAAGCAACAGCCTAGGGGCACATCCTGAAAGAGCATTTCAGAACCATCACATCCATTCATTTACCTACCACTTATAAAACATAATGCACCGTGAACAGAATTACAATCAAAGCTAAGAAAGTGTGAAATTGGATGAACATATCAGGCCAGCTCCTGAGATGCTGCTTGGCCTGCTGTGTTCATCCAGCCTCACATTTTATTATCTTGGAATTCTCCAGCCTCTGCAGTTCCCATTATCACTGTTAAGAATTACAATCAAGTTGTTTGCATTGTATAACTGTGATGGCATCCTCTTGTGGCCATTGTTATATATGTGTATACCAGAATAAATGGGTTTTGGCTCAGATTGACTCTTCATGTGCTGTTGAACCTGTCCTGCAAAAATATCAGATCCAATAATGAGGGAGGATTTTTTATGCCTCTTGTTAAACAAGTTTGCATTGAATAAACTTCCAGCAAGTCAAAAGAGGGATTGTGAAGTTTTTGGTTTGCTGAGGGTTTGTTTTTAAATCTGAGCTTCACAGAGAGACTTTCTGAAGAAGGGTCCAGACCTAAAACACCAGCTTTCCTTCTCCTCTGAAGCTGCCTGGCCTGCTGTGTTCCTCCTGCTCCACACCTTGTTATCTCGGACTCCAGCATTGGCAGGTCCTACTATCTCTGGTGGTGCACATGAGCAGATCTTCAGAGATGCCTGCATCAACAGCGGAGGCAGGGCTGTGATGGTAATTTTACTGGAATAACTATCCAGAGCCCCAGGCAAATCATCTGGGGCCATGTCCTCAAACCTCACGTGGTGAAATTAGAATCTAATTTAGAAATCTCAAATAAAATGCTAATAGTGACTATTACTACAAAAGCCCATTTGGTTTCACTGATGGCCCAGTCTAGGCCTACATGTGACTCCAGACTCACAGCGATGCGGTTGACTCTTAACTGCCCTCTGAGATGGACAATAAATGCTGGCCAGGCCACATGAATAAAATAAAGAACAGGCCCTTCAGGGACATTGCAATCAAGGGCATTTTGGTGTATGCAGGGAGCAGTTCGAGGTTGTTCACTGGCTGTGATGTCCTGAAGGTTCTTGATAATTAGGCTGTTAATTGGAATCCAAGAGGTTATATTACACTTGAAAAGTTAGCTCTGCTCACTCTCCACAGATGCTACCAGACCCACTGAGTTGCCTCAAAATTCTGTTTTTATTTCAGATTTTCAGTGTCTGAAGTATTTCATTTTTATTTGGGTGTGTAATTGTTTGCAAATAATTATGGCTGCAAACATTGGACCAGTCCCATCAAGTTATTCAGTTAAACATTGATTTTCCTCCAAGGATTCACCCTCATTTGTCCATTTCATTGTTAATTTTGTCCCAAGTTACTGCTTCTAGAAGTTTCCAAACACTGAAGTTAATCAGATTGGTCTGTATTTGATTGGTTTATCATTCCAGCTCTGTTGAACAAGATGCGATCCTTGGAAATTCTCCAGTCTCCTGGCACCTCACCCAGGTCAAAGGGAGGCTGAACAAAGAACAAAGAAAATTACAGCAAAGTAACAGGCCCTTCGGCCCTCCAAGCCTGCACCGATCCAGATCCTCTATCTAAACCTATCGCCTATTTTCCAAGGATCTGTATCCCTCTGTTCCCTGTCCATTCATGTGTCTGTCTAGATACATCTTATATGATGCTATTGTGCCCGCCTCTACCACCTCCGCTGGCAATGCATTCCAGGCACCCACCACCCTCTGTGTAAAGAGCTTTCCACACATATCTCCCTTAAACTTTTCCCCTCTCACCTTGAAATCGTGACCCCTAGTAATTGAGTCCCCCACTCCGGGAAAAAGCTTCTTGCTATCCACCCTGTCTATACCGTTCATGATTTTGTAGACCTTAATCCGGTCCCCCCCTCAACCTCTGTCTTTCTAATGTGGATAATCCTAATCTACTCAAATCTCTGTTCATAGCTAGTGTTATGAAAGATTGTGGGCAGCGCCCCTATAAATTCCACTCAAAATTCCCTTTAGTATCCTTGGATGAATTTCCTCTTGGCCCCTGTACCTTGTCGAATTTAAGGGCAGACAACTCATCGAGATTATCAGCCTTCCCCTCTTGCTGGGCTCCCTTGCATGGGATTTATTGGATTAAACAAGGGAAGACAATTTCCAGCAATGGCACAGCCAACAATAGAAAGGAAATGATGTTTCACCACATTGACTCCTGGGATGGCAGGACTGACAAATCAGGAGAGATTGAATCGGTTAGGATTGCATTCACTAGAGTTTTACAGAATTGAGGGGGATCTCACAGAAACCTATAAAATTCTAATGGGACGAAACATGGCAAATGCAGGGAGGACGTTCCCGAAGGTGGGGAAGTCCAGGACCAGGGGGTCATGGTTCACGGGGATAAATCTTTTATAACTGTGATGGGGGGATATTTCTTCCCCCAGAGAGCACTGAGCCTGTGGAATTCACGACCACAGAGAGTGGGTGAGACCAAAACATTGTGTTTTCAACAAGTAAGTAGATGTAGCTCTTATGGTTAAAGGATTCAAGAGATATGAGGGGAGGGTAGGATTAATTTATGAAGCTGGATGATCAGCCATGATCACATTGACTGGTAGAGCAGGCTGGGAGGGTGAAATGGATTACTCCTGGTCCAATCATCTAAATTTCCATGATTTCTGTGGTTTCAGTAATTGGAAAATGAACCAGAGGGACGACGAGAGGAAAACATTTGGGCAAGGTAGACACATCTGAAATGGAATTTCATTCAAAGAGGAACTGGACAATTACTTGAGGAGGAAAGATTGCAGGGTCTCGGGGAAAGCGGGTGGGAACTGATGGGTTAACAAGGCGTAGAGCTGGATGAACACAGCAGGCCAAGCAGCATCAGAGGAGCAGGAAGGCTGACGTTTCCAGTCTCAGATTCTCCAGCATCGGCAGTTCCTACTATCTCGGTGACTGATGGGTGTTTGCTCAAGGAGTGACAGAATCAGGGTTAGGGTTATGTCTTATCTCAGCAATGACCCCGGACAGTGCGGCGCTCCCTCAGCACTGACCCTCCGACAGTGCGGCGCTCCTTCATCACTGACCCTCCAACAGTGCCCGCTCCCTCAGCCCTGACCCTCCGACAGTGCGGCGCTCCCTCAGCACTGACCCTCCGACAGTGCGGCGCTCCCTCATCACTGACCCTCCGACAGTGCCCGCTCCCTCAGCACTGACCCTCCGACAGTGCGGCGCTCCCTCAGCACTGACCCTCCGACAGTGCGGCGCTCCCTCATCACTGACCGTCCGACAGTGCCCGCTCCCTCAGCACTGACCCTCCGACAGTGCGGCGCTCCCTCAGCACTGACCCTCCGACAGTGCGGCGCTCCCTCATCACTGACCCTCCGACAGTGCCCGCTCCCTCAGCACTAACCCTCCGACAGTGCGGCGCTCCCTCATCACTGACCCTCCGACAGTGCCCGCTCCCTCAGCACTGACCGTCCGACAGTGCCCACTCCCTCAGCACTGACCCTCCGACAGTGCCCACTCCCTCAGCACTGACCCTCCGACAGTGCCCACTTCCTCAGCACGACCCTCCGACAGTGCGGCGCTCCCTCAGCACTGACTCTCCGTCAGTGCGACGCTCCCTCAGCACTGACCCTCCGACAGTGCGGCGCTCCCTCGGCACTGACCCTCCGACTCCCCCACTCCCCCCACACCCCGTTTCCACCCCCCCCCCCACCACCGCTTCCCCTCATTTGTTCGAAAATTAACATTGTATTCCATTGCTCAACAATACACAACACCTGGATTTTCAAATTGCAAAATTCTCCTGGTGTTCCAGTTACAGAAATCCAATTTGCATTTCGGCCCTTGGCCCCCAACCCTCACCAGAAAGCGAAAAAGTTGTGGTCTCTTATGATACGCAAATGAGACTGCCAATGTACTTCTAACAAAAGAGCATTATTGTTTATTGCACAGACAACACCAGTCATTTTACATTATACAAGACTTTAACTATAAGTACAAGAACAATAACATCACCAACACTGTGCGCTTTATTAATTGCTTTGTATCACCATCTTCTATTATCTGTGGACATTTACACACAGGTGCGTCTGCTCCTGTATTCCCTTTAGGAACATCGGAAGGAAAGATTCAACCCTTTTACACAGAACCTCACTGGAAGATTGCCATGTTTCGAATTTGATGTTCTGTGTTCAACTAGCACAGTTGCTCCTGTTTTGTTTTCAGCAAATGTCACCGCACGGTTAGTTACCTTCTCTTCAGAGGACCCAGTAATAAAATGGTGGCATAGCTCACTTATTCCTTGACACATACTGTTTGAAATTGTGCCTTGAACAGTCTTGAGGGATTACCTCCTCCCTGACACTTTAAGACTTCTCTTTCTCGAGTTTTCACTCTTGCTCACACATAAGCCTTTCTGGGTATCGCTCCTTCTGCCTTGATAACAAAGTGTGAAGCTGGATGAACACA
Organism: Stegostoma tigrinum; assembly: GCF_030684315.1. NCBI lineage: Eukaryota > Metazoa > Chordata > Chondrichthyes > Orectolobiformes > Stegostomatidae > Stegostoma > Stegostoma tigrinum. The sequence continues at coordinate 5,130,192 of NC_081375.1, read as the reverse complement.
GCAGGCCCAGCAGCATCTCAGGAGCACAAAAGCTGACCTTTCGGGCCTAGACCCTTCAGCAGAGAGGGGGATGGGGTGAGGGTTCTGGAATAAATAGGGAGGGAGGGGGAGGCGGACCGAGGATGGAGAGAAAAGAAGATAGGTGGAGAGGAGAGTATAGGTGAGGAGGTAGGGAGGGGATAGGTCAGTCCAGGGAAGACGGACAGGTCAAGGAGGTGGGATGAGGTTAGTAGGTAGGAGATGGAGGTGCGGCTTGGGGTGGGAGGAAGGGATGGGTGAGAGGAAGAACAGGTTAGGGAGGCAGAGACAGGTTGGGCTGGTTTTGGGATGCAGTGGGTGGGGGGGAAGAGCTGGGCTGGTTGTGTGGTGCAGTGGGGAGAGGGGATGAACTGGGCTGGTTTAGGGATGCGGTGGGGGAAGGGGAGATTTTGAAGCTGGTGAAGTCCACATTGATACCATATGGCTGCAGGGTTCCCAAGCGGAATATGAGTTGCTGTACCTGCAACCTTTGGGTGGCATCATTGTGGTACTGCAGGAGGCCCAGGTTGGACATGTCGTCTGAGGAATGGGAGGGGGAGTTAAAATGGTTTGCGACTGGGAGGTGCAGTTGTTTATTGTGAACCGAGCGGAGGTGTTCTGCAAAGCGGTCCACAAGCTCCGCTTGGTTTCCCCAATGTAGAGGAAGCCACACCGGGTACAATGGATGCAGTATACCACATTGACAGATGTGCAGGTGAACATCTGTTTGATATGGAAGGTCATCTTGGGGCCTGGGATAGAGGTGAGGGAGGAGGTGTGGGGTCAAGTGTGGCACTTCCTGTGGTTGCAGGGGAAGGTGCCAGGTGTGGCGGGGTTGGAGGGGAGTGTGGAGTGGACAAGGGAGTCGCGGAGAGAGTGGTCTGTCCGGAAGGCAGACAGGGGTGGCGATGGAAAAATGTCTTGGGTGGTGGGGTCCTATGGGCCTAGGCCTGAAACGTCAGCTTTTGTGCTCCTGAGATGCTGCTTGGCCTGCTGTGTTCATCCAGCTCCACACTTTGTTATTTTGGATTCTCCAGCATCTGCAGTTCCCATTATCACACGCTTCTTCTGCCTTGACTGTTTTAGAGACTGCTAAACTGCATTGTTGCTCTTACAGCCCCTTGCTCTCCCAGTGACCTTCTTCCCTGTTTGAAAGTTACCCTCACACTCACTCACCTTCTGAATGGGTCTCAAAAAGAAGTTTATTCAAGTTTTGCCCCCCAGTGTAGTCAGAGACCTTGTTGCTTGGCAGCAGCCCAATTTTCTTTCCCTCAAAGGATGAAATTCTGACCTCAAGGGTTTTATTTTCAAAGGTTTATTTTAATATTATATTTATAGGCAGCCACCCATAGAACTCAGTCATAAAACTAAAACCATTGTTAGCCAATACCAGCTCCCATTAACGGCTATTGACTGTCCCAGCCACATCATTATCCATTCCTTTGTCTGTTGAGCTGCTCTTCTCTCTCTTTGGGCTCTATCCCCACCCATCGCTTACTCCTCTCCCCGCACCCCCTCCCACCCCATCCTCTGCATATAAACCAACATTTTTCTAGCTACCATCAGGTCACCAGACCCGAAATGTTAACTTTGAATTCTCTCCACAGCCAGACCTGCTGAGCTTTTCCAGCAACTTCTGTTTTTGTCTCAAATTTACAGCATCCGCAGTTCTTCCAGTTTTTAAAGCCATGTCTCCCCTTCTTATCACTGAGCATCGCAAAACAAATGCAATTTAAAGGTGTGCATTTTCAAAGCCGTGTCTGAATATTAATAATTAATCAATGTATCGCGACAATTTTTCTCACTTCTTTGGGGACAGCGTTAATCACCCTGACCGTGAGGATCATATCCCCACATCTCTGAATGGAATTGAAACAAAATCACAAAATTCATGACTTAAAGAAGACCATTCAGCCCATCCTTTTTTTTTGCAACCATTACCTTGTGCCAATCTCCTGCTTTGTCCCCATACCCTGACACATTATTTTTATTTTGGTAATCACCAATCCCCCTCTTTAATGCCTCCACTAACCCTGCCTCCACCATGTTTCCAGTCAGTGTATTCCACACCCTAACTTCCCACCAGGTGAAAAAGATGCTTTTCTCACATCACCCTTGCTTGTTTTGAAAATCACTCTAAATCCATGACACTCTCATTCTTAGATAATGGGAACTGCAGATGCTGGAGAATTCCAAGATAATAAAATGTGAGGCTGGATGAACACAGCAGGCCCAGCAGCATCTCAGGAGCACAAAAGCTGACGTTTCGGGCCTAGACCCTTCATCGATATTGCTGCTATCCCTTTTATACTATGATGTATAACTTTCCTCAAAAACCTGTTGTGATGCGCTGTTTAAGCACCTTCTGGAAGTCCATATAATCCACAACACCACTATGACACTTAGCGAGCTTCTCCCTTAGCTTCTCAAAGTACTCCAACCATTTCCCTTTGAGAAATCTTTGATGCTTCATCGTAATCAACACATCTTTCCTACATGAGCAAGGATTGTCTTCCTTGTAAACATTCGAATTCTGGTCCAGTGTGAGGCACAAAATCACAGCCCACACCAGGAAGGTGAATAGAAAATGTACATGTGCCAGTAGAACATTACAGTCCCCACAATGTCGATAAGTCTGCTGCAAATGTATTTTTGCTTTTTCAGTATTCCTGCGGCCCAGATATTACTTCATTGTCAACAGTTCCTGACTTGATTGTCCATTAATTATCCAATCCCTTCAATTACAAGGCACTTGATTAGTTGGGTTAAAGATAACAGACCAAAATCGAGCATTGCTGCATTAATAATGCACTTTACAAGTTCAGCGAGGGAGTGAATATCTTTTGTTGCTGTGTTGTTTTATTTGAGGCTCATGAATTATAATGATACACTTATTCGTTTGAAGTGATTTCTCACAAGTAGGGCTCCCTAATTAGCCCTGAAGCCAACAGCCCCACTCAGTGATCAGCACTCCTTCTCTTTCTTCATTGCACAGTTTCCCCAGGAAAGATCTTACCTCGATACTCACACAACAGATTCATGAGGTCATGAGTTGGAGAGTGCTCCTCAGGCTGATTGCTGAGTCGCTTTTCACACTTCCTTCATTTCCAGACAGTCAGCAATAGCTGAGGCTTGGGGTGCGGGTCCCATACCATACACTGCAGCAATAATTTCACACTGACGCTCCAGCACAACACTGAAGGAGCGCCACGCTGTCGGAGGGTCAGTGCTAAGGGAGCGCCGCACTGTCGGACGGTCAGTGCTGAGGGAGCGCCGCACTGTTGGAGGGTCAGTGCTGAGGGAGTGCCGCACTGTCGGAGGGTCAGTGCTTAGGGAGTGCCGCACTGTCGGAGGGTCAGTGCTGAGGGAGTGCCGCACTGTCGGAGGGTGAGTACTGAGGGAGTGGGCACTGTCGGAGGGTCAGTGCTGAGGGAGTGCCGCACTGTCGGAGGGTCAGTGCTTAGGGAGTGCCGCACTGTCGGAAGGTCCGTACTGAGGGAGCGCCGCACTGTTGGAGGGTCAGAACTGAGGGAGGGGGCACTGTCGGAGATGAAAGTTGTTTTTAAAAAAACTGTTATCCTGGTTAACCACTGAATTGTTCATGAACAGTGGTTAATGTAATGTTGTAACTGTTCTCAATTTGTACCAGAAGTGCTGACGTGGGTGTTTAAGCAGTTAATATCTGTGTTTTTTGTTGGTTTTGTCAGTTGGATGAAGTTCCTTTTCACTGCTTACTTTTGTTTGATTTCTGGCAGTTGAAGTGAGACGGTATCTTTACCTGTAGCACAGGGCTGTCTGACAGTCTAATGTTCTTTTGTTGTGATCTACACAGTGTGCTAATAGTGGTACATTATTGATCAGGGAGCCATCAGCCTCTTCACATCTTTGTAGTTCCATGAGCCCACAGGAGTTTTGCCAGACAGTCACTGAATTTACATCTCTTCTCATTCTGTGTCCACAGCTATGCTCTTTCTAAAAACAACACACCGAAGGATAAAGGGCTACAAATGCCTGTAATATTTTGGGTTTCTAACACATTATTGTTACAGCACTGAATCTCCATGAACTGTGAACTGGTGTCATTCAGCTTTTTGAATCTTACAATTTAAAACCAGAGCAGGAGCAAAGGTCACTATATTAAATGCCTACAACTTACAGATACCAATAGCAGAAATGTGAGAATTATTGGCGAAATACAGATACGTAACGTAAATAGGGACAAAGGTACTTATAAAGCTGTGAGTCACCTTAATCTGTTATAGTTACAGGCTTGTTATTAATTTCCCTTTCTGAGGTGAAGAGGGTGAAATTTGAAGTCAGAATTCAGCATTTGTGCTGATGGTGAATTTTGGAGATTGCTCACACAGACTGTTCTGAGCAGGAGCAAAGGTGATTAGTTCACTTTTACAACTCCCAGGCTGTAGCCCGTGGTCTGCCGTTTGCTCCTCTCCCTCCAGAGAGCCCAGGCTCTCTCTGAGAGTAATTCTCACAGGTCCCACCACAACCAGTTTAAAATGGTCTCTCAACCCGGCTCCTGCAGATCAATTTTGAGCTGGCTGCTATTGCAAAACTGTGATATCACACTTCCCCCTGAGGATTTGATGATGTAGGGAAAACCTGTTCCATTGTGTACTGAAGAGATAGGAAGAACTGCAGATGCTGGAGTAAGAGATAACACAGTGTGGAGGCTGGAGGAACTGAAGAAGGGTCCTGCTCCTCTGATGCTGCCTAGCCTGCTGTGTTCCTCCAGCTCCACACTGTGTTATCTCTGTCACCACTGTGTAGTGAAGTTGTGGGCAATGTGTTTCTGATTGCTAGCGCAGAGAAACACAATGATCTGCAAGGAGCTTTGTCAGTCAGTGTTTGTCTCTTTCTTCACCACGAAGCCTCTAGGAGCTTGACAACATCCAGAGGGACCAGGGTTTTCTGGCAGCTATTTCTCTTGGCCTCCTTACTCTAATTTAAAGCAAGAGCAGCTGCTAAATGGGCATCAAAGCTGCTACCCTTGTTCATGATGCATTCACTATCATATGGTCTAATGTTTCATAACTAACATTACGACATATTGGGGCTCCTTCAGAGATGGCAGGAGTGTGCAGCCCTGGGGTTAGACCTTCAGAGGGAGTGTGTGCGTGTGTCTGGCTATGTGAGTTTGCTCAATGTTTTTATCACGCAATCCCTAAGTGTAGGGACTTCTGTGCTTTTATCCCATTAGCTTGATCTCATAGAGAGCACTAACCTGATATTTCAGTGTTTTCTGAGTCCTCACACAAGAGCTAGAGGTGACACTTTACCTCCTCTGTGTCCTGGAGTTGGGAGCAATCAAGACACATTGGAATGGAAATATAATTCTGTTCCTGCAGGGTTCTGTGTCAAAATCCTGGAATTCCCTCCCTAAGGGCATTACCTGCAGCACATGGACTATAGCGGTTCCAGAAGGCAGCTCAGCAGCACCTTCTCCAGCACAAAGTAGGATCAGGTAATAAACGTTCTGATTCCCACATCCCATAAATTGATAAAAACATGATAATATGTGTCACAAACCCTAACAATTACTGGGTTCACACTCCTCTGCTTGTTGGTCATCAAATGTTGAGAGCTTCTGATCCACTGACCAGCTTACTGTTGTATTCAAACCTAGTCCTTGAGAACCCTGGGATGAAGACACAGCCATTTGGAGCAAACCCTGTATTCGCTGACCAGGCTGTCTCTCAGAATGGATGTTCAGCTTTTACTTTTGCAACTGCCTGTCTCATAGGAAGGAGAGACTGATAATGAAACGTGATCACATTTCACATTTCACTCTTCGGTCACTGCATCTCAGGGACTGGCACTTGAGCAGCTTCATTGTGAATGGGTTGTGGCCAGGGTTGGCAAATGATAAAAAGATGTGTCCTTCTCGCAGAGGGTGTGGTGTTTATAAAGACATTGGCTCGTGCTGCAGTCTCCAGTAATAACCTGAGCAGCAGGAGGCATGTCACAAGTAAGCTTCATCCTCAAATGCAGGAAGGATACAGGCCGCGGAAACTGTTTCGCTTCAGATCATTGCTGTCCCTGTCTGGCTTGCCAGCAAGATTCGAGTGATCACAGATTGGCACAGAATGAGGCAACTGGGCCTGATGTCTCATCAATGGAGCAATGTCATGTGGGCTCTGGGGCTGAGGGACAGAGGTGACATTGACACTGTGCCTCCATCCCAGCGTGGAGTTCAGTAAGATTCCTGCGAATGTTCGGTTATACGATTGGATCACCATTCAAAAAAAAAGGTAGCTAAACGTAGGATTACTGTTCTTTGTAAAGGAGGAGAAAAAAAATACTTTCTGGCCAAAATCCATACTCCAACCAAGCACCTGCAAATCTGCCCCTTTCAAACTGAGCTGTGTATCTTTCCAGCTATTTTTGTAACAGGAGCCGGCTAAACAGTGACACAATCTGGGTGCAGACTGCATGTGCCTGAGTGAGAGAGAGAGAGAGAAAACATGCCAACTCTCTCTGACTCCAATACTGAATTAGGGAGCACCGAGCAACTACTGTGCCAGTCCTTTGAAATCATTGAAAACATCCCAGAGAGAGGTGTGTTTGAGAATCCATAAATTATTCATGAATGAGCAACATGGAAAGAGAGAGCGTGAAAGTCAGAGATGGGGAGAAGGGGAGGGAGAGGACCTGAAAGACTAAACGAGAGACAGAGAGAAGCTGAAAAAGAAAGAGAGAGATGAAGAGAAGCAGAAGGAGAGAAAGGAAGACAGGATGCAAACATGAGAAAGATTCTGGAAATCAGGCAGTCAGGCAGGGAGAAAGATAGAGAGGGCAAGAGGCTGTGAAGTAGAGAAGGCTAGATAGAGGGGAAGGTAGAACAAGATGGAGGCAGACAGAAAGAGAGAGGTAATTGTTACAAGTGAATGATACTATGACAATACCACTGTTAATTTATGTCACATGGTTCATGGTTTAATAAAATTTATTCATCCCTCAGTCTCCTGCCACCTCATTAGTTAAACATGTATTCTTCACAAGTGGAAAGCGAGCTGCAAGTGTTTGGGAGGAAGGCAAAAAGTAAACGCTTGGAAAAGAATCCAATTTCTGACAAAATTTCTGAATTATCCTCTCTTTAGAGACGGAGCTGTATTTTACATGACAAGTGCAGAGGAAAGGCTCCAATGTTAAAATTACAGCTGGCTACAAGGAAATCCAGAATCAACAGTTTAAAAAAAATGCAGCTAATCACTGTCCTATCTTGATGCATGGGAAGGGTTTCTAAAAGGTTGATCACTTTCTAAACTCCAACTGAGCTTTGCCTTCTGCATTTAACTTTAATACTGGCCTAATTCTATTTATTTAGTTAATAAAACGTCCTCATTCAATTGTGTTAAATTGCTGTTTATTTCAGTTACAGTCTGTGATAAACTAGTTACCTGCTCGAGGCAGCTGAAGAGGGAGTTAATTAGGCAGCTCATTAGAACTGGTTCCCTCAACAGCAGCAGCTGACTCAGGTCTTTAGAAGCCGGGCAGTAAATTATTGGGAGATTTTCCTGCACACCAAGTCCAGCTCAGTGGAGTGCTGCAAGGCAGAATACTTGGAATTTGGGCAGTTAGGGTATTTGTTGCAGTGAAGGAGGAGATCATATTTGGGACTTGTGCAAAACAAGGAATGGTCAAGAGAAGGTGCAGGGGATAGTGAGACATAGAATATATAGAACATAGAGCATTACAGCACAGTACAGGCCCTTCGGCCCTCGAAGTTGTGCCGACCTGTCACACCGATCTGAAGCCCATCTAACCGACACTATTCCATGTATGCCCATATGCTTGTCCAATGACGACTTAAATGTACTTAAAGTTGAGAACTGAAGACCAAAGCATTCAGTAGATAACAGGCAAGGCGATCAGGTTTGGTGAGTTTTAATCTTGCTTTCCGCCACTAAACTGGAACTGCATTTCCCAAACAAGGCCTAGGCAAATATAAATACCATTTTCAATTTATGGTCTGGGAATTGAACTATGTGGTTAACGTCAGATGATCATTGAACAAAGACATTTATCAATAAACAATTAAATAAAAACCTTGGTAAATAAGAAAGGCTGTTCTAAGATACAACAGAGCAGGTTGTGTATCTGGACGGCAGGGGAGTTTGTAGATAGCAACACTGTCCTGAGCAAAGACATCTATAGGAGATGTCTCCATCTTGAAACTGGATGCCATAAAGTCTGCGGGCCCTGTCAACGTTTGGAAACATGTGTTCCAGAACTTGCCGCTCCCCTAGCCAAGCTATTCCAGCACAATTTTTGAGATCGAAGCAAACTGGGTGTCACTGAGCAGGTGCTGCTAGATAGCGCTGTTGATGACACCTTCCATCACTTCACTGATGGTTGAGAGTAGACTGAAGGGGCGATAATTGGTCGGGTTGCAGTTGTCCTCCTTTTGTGACTAGGACATACAAAACCCAAACAACAAACCAAAAACCCAAACCCGAACCCCAAGACCAATACAAACTTCAAACCCAAACTCAAAACTCAAACCCAAATCCTACATCCCAAACACCAATACAAAACCCAATTCCAAACCCAAAGCTAACTTACGTCCTTGAGTAGACCTACCTTTTCCATAGCTGCCTGCTCTCTTGCCCTTTATATGAGCGTAAAACACCTGGGGACTTTCCTTAGATAACAAGGTGTAGAGCTGGAGGAACACAGCAAGCCAGGCAGCATCAGAGGAGCAGTAAAAAAGGGTCCAGACCAGAAACGTCAGCCTTCCTGCTCCTCTGATGCTGCTTGGCCTGTTGTGTTCATCCAGCTCCACACCTTGTTATCTCAGATTCCCCAGCATCAGCAGTTCCTACTATCTCCACGGACTTTCCTTAACCTTGTTTGCCAAAGACATTTCCTGGCCCCGTTGAACCCTCTAATTCCTTGTTTGAGTTCTTTCCTGCTATCTTTGTATTCTTCAAGGGCTCTGTCTGTCTTCAGTTTCCTAAACCTTACATATGCTTCCTTTCTCTTTTTGACTAAGCTCTCAATTTCTCTTGTTATGTAACTTATCCAAATCTTGCCATCCTTATCCTTCATTTTCACAGGAACATGCTGATCCTGAACTCTAATCAACCAGCCTTTAAGAGATCCCCAGACACCAGAAGTGGATTTGTCCTCAAACAGCCAACAACAACCTACATTCCCCAGTTCCTGCCTAAAACTGTGGGACTTATTTCTCCAATTTAGTATTTCCACCTGAGGACTACTCATACCCTTATCCATAAGTAGCTTAAAACTTACAGAATTATGGCCACTGTTCCCGAAATGCTCCCTCGAATGAAACTATGATCACTGGCTGGCCGCATTCAGCAACACCAGCACTAGCATGGCCCCTTCCCGAGTTGGACTACTTGCATACTGTTTCAAATTCTGTCCAGGACATACCTGACTAACTCCCCTATCCTAGCACTAAGAAATTTACAGTCAGTATAATGGAAGATATAACACACACCACAACAACCCTATTGCTTTCATATTTTTCCATAATCTGTCCACAAATCTGTTGCTCTATCACCTGCTGGCAGTTGAGATGCCTGTAGTACAATCCCATGAAAGTGATCACATCCTCTCTATTCCTGACCTTTACACACATTGCCTCCAAGGTGTCCTCCCTCAGTACAGCTGCAATATTCTCCCAAATCACTAACATCACTCACCCATCTTTTTCACTCAGCCAAGTCTCTATCTTGGCTGAAACATCCAAATTCCAGAACATTAAGCTGTCAGTCTTGTCCCTCTCTCAACCAAATCTCTGTAAGTGCTACAACAAAGTTATATCTAGTAATCCAAGCTCTAGGATCATCTGCCTCACCTACCACATGCTTCACATTAGAACAAGTACACTTCAGGCTGCCAGTCCTGCCATGTTCAGCAACCTCTCCCTGTCTGTTCTGTCTTTTAGCCATACTGGCCTTCGTCTCCAACTGTTTCTCAGTCATTTCACTTGACCTACTACTCTGGTTCCCACCAGTTTAAACCCTCTCAAATGACACTAGCAAAGCTCCCTGCCGGGTACAGGTGCCCCTCCAGTTTAGATGCAACCTGTCCTTCCTGTACACGTCCCACCTACCCTGAAAAACATCTCAATGATCCACATATCTCAAGGTTCCCCTCCTACACCAGCTATTTGACCACATGTTTAACTGTACGATCTTCCTATTCCAGACCTCACTGGCACAAGGAGCAGGAAATGATCCAGAGATTAGACGTCTTGATTTTCAACTTCCTCCCTAACTCCTGAACTCACTTTAGGACCATATCTCCCTTCCTGCCCATGTCATTCATGACAATATGGACAACAATCCCTGGCTGCTCACCTGCTCCACGCACCCCCCCCCACCCCCCGAATATCCCGTGCCTGCTCAGAGATATCCTTTGGATCTTAGGTTTGATTTTAGATTTGAGCTTTGAACTTTCAGGTTTGATTTTAGAATTGAGCTTTGGATTTGAGTTTTGGATTTGGGCTTGCGATTTAGGTTTTGAATTTGGGTTTGTACTGGGATTGGGTTCAGGTTTTCGGTTTGGTTTTGTTATGGACAAGATGAAACCCCCTCAAAATAGATCAAAGAGATAGCCTGGACCCGAACTCTTCTCTTATTTGATTTGATTTGATTTATTGTTCTTACACGTGCCTCAGTGCAGTGAAAAGTTTTATTTTGTGAGCAGTTTAAGTAGATCAGCACAAACAAGAACATTGAGATCATAGGGTGCTTAGACAGACTGAGGCATACAAGGCAATAAGTTTTACAGACAAAACTAAAACCTTGGGTCTATGTGAGTCTGACTCCACACAATCTTGCTATTTTTTTTAAAATCAGGGAGTTCACAGATGTTTACCCTTTGCATCTGAAGCAAACATTCCTATACCACTGGCAACATTGCTCTGCAAGAGAAACAGAACAAGGATCTTTCTTAAAAGCACAGTACTGTCACAGGTTTTTGGAACAGGCCTTGGATTGGGTTTGGGGTTTTGGATTTGGGGTTTGGGTTTTGGATTGAGCTTGGCATTTGGGGTTTTGTGTTTGATTGTGGCCTTGAGTTTGAAATAGTGTTTTGTGTTTTGGGTTTGTGATTTAGGTTTTGGGCTTTGGAATTTGGATTGTTTGGGTTTGGGTTATTGATTGGTGTAGAGTTTGGGGTTGGGATTTGGTTTTTGGGTTTGGGGTTTGTGTTTTGGTTTTGGGCTTGGGGTTTGGATTTTGGGTTTTGGGATTTGGATTTAGGGCTTGGGTCGTGGATTGGTATTTGGAATCTGGGGCTTGGGTTTGCATTTTGGATTTGTGTATTGGGGTTTGAGTTTGGGATGTGAATGGGATTTTGTGTATTGGGGTTTGAGTTTGGGATGTGAATGGGACTTTGCATACTGGGGTTTGAGTTTGGGATGTGAATGGGACTTTGTGTATTGGGGTTTGAGTTTGGGATGTGAATGGGACTTTGTGTATTGGGGTTTGAGTTTGGGGTGTGATTGGGACTTTGCATACTGGGGTTTGAGCTTTCGGTTTTGTGGTTTAGATTTGGTTTAGTTTTGGATTTTGCATTTGAGTTTTAGGTTGGTGCTTGGGATTTAAGGCCTGAGCTTTGGATTTTGGGTTTGAATTTGTGTCTTGGCTTTGGGTTTTGGGGTTTTATGTTTAGCTTTGAGTTTTGGTTTTGGATTTTAGGTTTTTGAGTTCCAGGATTTATGTTTTGTTTTGTGTTTTGAGTTTGGGTTGCGGTTTGTTATTGGAGTTTAGGTTTGGTTTTGGATTTGGATTTTGAATTTTGGGTTTGGAGTTTCATTTTGTGTTTGGGTTTGGAGTTGGGGGTTCAGGATTTGGGTTTTGGAGTGAGCATTTGGATTTTGGGCTTTGAGTTTTGGCTTTGGATATGGATTTGGGATTTATGTTCAGGTTTTGGAATTTGGGTTTGATTTTAGGTTTCGATTTTGAAATATGGGTTTGGAGTCGGATTTGGGTATGGGTTTTGGTTTGGTATTTAGGGTTTGGGATTTGGTTTTAGGTTTTAGTTTTATGTTTGGGTTTTGGGGATTTCATTTGGGTTTGGGGTTTGGTTTTGGCTTTTGGGGTTTGGATTTTGGGTTTGGGTTTGATTTTGAGGTTTGGATTTTGGGTTTTGGGATTGGTTTGGAGTTTGGCCTTGGGTTTTGGATTTTGGGTTTGCGGTTTGGGTTTGAGTTTTGGGTTTTGGGTTGGTGCTTGGCTTTGTGTTTTGGGTTTTGGATTTTTAATTTTGGCTTTGGTTTGGGGTTGTGGGTTTGGGACCTGAGATTTAGGGTTTGGGTTTAAGATTTGGATTTTGTGTTTGGGTTTGAGTTTTGGGTTTTGGGTTTGAGGTTTGTGATTTGGTTGGGTTTTGGACTTTGGTTTTGGGGTTGGAATTTGGATTTTGAGTTTTGGGTTTGGATATGGGTTTGTGGTTTGTGTTTGGAACATAGGTTTGCTTTTGCTTTTCGATTTTGGATTTTGGATTTGAGGTTTGGTATTGAGTTTATGCTTTGGGTAGGGGTCTGGGGTTTGCAGTTTGGATTTTGGGGTTCAGTTTTTCAGGTTTTGGTTTTGTGTTTGGGGTTTGGCATTTGGTTTGGGGTTTTAGTTTTTGATTTGGATTTTGGGGTTTGTGTTTGTTGTTGGGTTTTGGCATTTAGGTTTTGTGTTTGGCCGTTGGGCTTGGGGTTTGGTTTTGGTTTTGGTTTTGGCGTTTGGGTTTGGGTTTGGGTTTTGGGTATAATTTGGGGGTTTCGTGTTCAGCTTTTGGACTTGGGGCTTAGTTTTGGGTTTCGGAATTTAGTTTTGGTTTAAGGTTTGGGTTTTTGGTTTGGGTCTGGTATTTGTTTTAGGATTCAGGTTTAGGAAATGGGCTTTGGGGTTGGGGTTTGAATAATTGGTTTGGGTTTGATGATTGGAGTTTGGGTTTTGGGTTTTGGTTTTGAGTTTAGGTTTTGGTTTTGGGATTTTGGGTTTGGAGTTTGGTTTTGAGTTTATGTTTTGGGTTTGTGTTTGGATATGGTTTTGGGGTTTGGGTTTTGTATTTTTAACTTTGGTTTGGGGTTTGGGAATTGGGATTTGAGGTTTGGGTTTAAGGTTTTGATTTTGTGTTTGAGCTTGAGTTTTGGGTTTTGGGTTTTGATATGGTTTTGGGGTTTGTGTTTTGGAACATAGGTTTGAGTTTGGATTTAGAATTTGATATTGGGTTTACATTTTGGGTAGGCGTTCGGGATTTGCAGTTTGAGCTTTGGGGTTTGGTGTTTGGAGTTAGGTTTTGGGTTTTGGGTTTTGATTTGGCTTTTGGGGTTTTTACTTTTTGTTTGGGTTTAGGGTTTAGATTTTGGGTTTGGATTTTGGGCTTGAAGTTTGGGATTGGTGTTTGAATTTTGGGTTTTGTATTTTGTATTTGGGTTTGGGTATGGTTTGGGGAGTTTGGATTTAGGTTTGGGTACTGAATTTTGGGTTTGGGCTTAGTTTTGTTTTGGGGATCAGGTTCGGGATTTGTGTTTTGGGATTGGGGTTTGGATTGTGGTTTTAGGTTTTGAGTTTAGAGTTTGGTTTTGGGTTTTTGTATTTGAAGTTGGAGTTTGGGATTTGAAGGGGACTTTATGTGTTGGAATTGTGCTTTTGTTTCTGTGATTTAGCTTGGGTTTTGGTTTTGGTTTTGATTTTGGATTTTACTTTTCAGTTGGTGCTTGTGATTTGCAGTTTAGATTTTGGATTTGGGGTTTGAGATTTGGGTTTTTGGATTTGGGGTTGGGTTTTAGATTTTTGGTTTGCATTTGGGGTTTGGGTTTAGGTTTTGGGTGTTTTTGGTTTGGTTTTGTGTTTTGGATTTAGGCTTGGGCTTCGGGTTTGAGGTTTGGAGTTTAGGTTTCAGATTTGTGTTTTGGGTTGGGTTTAGGGTAAGGTTTGTGGGCGAACGGCCATGCTCTTTCCTGTCTAAGGTTGAATTGTTTCCTCTTGATCCTTCCACCCTTCCCTTTGTCTCTCCCCATCACCTCACTCTCCCTCTCTGGTCCCCTCACTCTCTCCCCCTCCTTCCAACTCTCTCTCTCTCTTTCTCTGATTCTCTTTCTGTGGGTACCTGGGCTTCTCCCTCACTGTACATGTAAAGCTCACAGACTCTCTTTCAGATCTTCTCTGATTCTTTCTCGATTGCACTCTCTCTCTCTGACTTTTTCTGTATCCAGTCCTCTCTCACATTCTCTGATTCTATTCTAGAATAGAATTTTCTCACATTCTACTGTCACTTCCCTTCGTGTCTCCCTCATTTCCCCCTCTCCCTCCCCAGTAATCTCCCTCCCTCATTTCCTCCCCTCTCTCTCCCCCCGGGAATCTCCCTCCCTCATTTCCCCCTCTCTCTCCAGTAATCTCCCTCCCTCATTTCTCTCTCCAGTACTCTCTCTCCATCCCTCTTCCCCCCCTTCCCAGGAATCTCCCTCCCTCATTTCCCCCTCTCTTTCCAGTAATCTCCTTCCCTCCTTTCTCTCTCCAGTAATCTTTTCTCCCTCTTTCCCCCTCTCTCTCCCCCTCCCTCTCTCTCTCCCCCCCCCCCCCCCCCCAGGAATCTCCCTCCCTCATTTCCCCCTCTCCCTCCCTCATTTCCCCCTCTCCCTCTCCAGGAATCTCCATCCCTCATATCACCCCCACCCCTCTCCAGGAATCTCCCTCCCTTATTTTCCCTTCTCTCTCCAGGAATCTCCCTCCCTCATTTCCCCCTCTCCCTCCCCAGGAATCTCCATCCCTTATTCCCCCCCGCCCCCCGCTCTCTCTCCAGTAATCTCTCTCTCTCTCTCTCTCCCGCACTCTGTGATTCACTCTCTCTGTTAATCTCTCCCTCCCTCTCGCTGTGATACTGCGCTGATGTAGGATTCGGGAATTCTGGTGAATCGATGACAGTGGGAGCCTGGGGGAGGGCGGCTCGGGTTTGCTGCTGGTTCCGGTGAAGTTGCAGCGAGAGGCGGACGGTGGGACTGAGGCAGTGCCGGAGTGAGCCCGGGGCTCGGTGCCGCGATGCCGCTGCTTTGGCCCCGCCTGGAGGAGCCAGCGGGTCCGCTCCGAGCCGCCGGCTCGCCCCTGGATCTGTAACCGCCAGAGATCCCCCCAGGAACAGCTCGGGATCCAGGAGATTCGCCGGGAATCATGGAGAGGATCTGGGAACTGCTGATCGTGCAAAGCCAGCTGCTGCTCTGTGTCTCAGGTAAGAGCTGGGCAAAGCCACTGCCTCACCCCCCAAACCACCCCCCCACAAACCCCGAGCCTGCACTGACCAGGCGCCAGGCTCATCCCCGTCCGGAGCTCAGGGAGCTCCCGCTTCAGCGCGAGAACTGGCAGGACAAACCCCCCCCCCCCCAAAGCCCAATACCCCGCTTTCCCCCCTTCTCTCTCCACCCCAATACCCCCGGGGCAACCCGCAGAGCCGGGGAGGGGGCTTCTGAGGAGCTCGAGCTCGCAGGGGAGAGGACTTCGGGGGTCTCAATGAGACAGGGGCAAGGAAAGGGGTAGGGGAGAGAGGGGCAAGGAATGGGGTAGGGGAGAGAGGGGCAAGGAAGAGGTTTGGGGGTGAGGGAGGGGATTTCGGGGGTGTGGGAGCAGTGAATGGGGAGGAGGAGGGGGCGAAGGGGGAAGGAGTGGGTGAGGAAGTGGGTAGGAGAGGTGGGTGAGGGAGAAGGGGGGTGGGGAAGGGGAGAGGGTACTGTGCCTGGGGTGGGGGGGGCGGTGATTGATGGAGGTTGGAGTTGGAGTTGGAGTTGGGGTGGGGGTGTTGGGGTGTGTTGGAGTTAGGGTTGGGGTTTGGGGAGGGTTGGGGTTTGGGGAGGGTTGGGGTTGGGGGGTTTGGGGAGGGTTGGGGTTGGGGGTGGGGAGGGTTGGGGTTTGGGGGGTGAGGAGGGGTGTTGGGGTTGGGGGGTGGGGAGAGGTGTTGGGGTTGTGGGTGGGGAGGGGCGTTGGGGTTTTGGGGGGTGTTGGAGTTGGGGTTTTGGGGGTGTTGGAGTTGGGGTTTGGGGGGTGGGGAGGGGCGTTGGGGTTTTGGGGGGTGTTGGAGTTGGGGTTTTGGGGGTGTTGGAGTTGGGGTTTGGGGGGTGGGGAGGGGCGTTGGGGTTTTGGGGGGTGTTGGAGTTGGGGTTTGGGGGGTGGGGAGCTGACAATGGGCTGGGGACAGGAAGCGGGCAGCATCCAGCGACGACGCGGCGGCAGGTTGCTCCTTCCCCCCCACCCCGGACCTTCACTAACCCGCTTCACCCACCCGGAGGGGGCAGGAGACAGGCAGACGGAGCTGCAAATCCCGCATCCCCCCCCCTTCACTCGGTGCGCCTCCGTTAGAGCCCGAAATACCCCCTGTGGGTGTGTGTGTGAGAGAGGGATGGAGGGAGTGTCTGTAACTACGCGAGTGTGAGTGTGACACGAAGTGTGACGGTGTGAGTGTGACAGTTTGAGTGTGTGAGTGACAGTGTGAGTGAATGAGTGACAGCTTGTGAGTGACAGTGTGCGTGTGACAGTTTGTGAGTGTGAGAGACAGTATGGGAGAGTGAGTGTGACAGTTTGTGTGTGACAGTTTGTGAGTGTGAGAGACAGTATGGGAGAGTGAGTGTGACAGTTTGTGTGTGACAGTTTGTGAGTGTGAGAGACAGTATGGGAGAGTGAGTGTGACAGTTTGTGTGAGACAGTTTGAGTGTGTGTGTGACAGTGTGAGTGTGATAGCTTGAGTGAGAGTGTGACAGAGCGACAGTATGAGTGTGTGTGTGTGATAGTTTGAGTGAGTGAGTGAGTGTGCGAAGGGGTCTCGGAGAGAAGGGGGGGGGGATTCTGAGTGTCGATTATTTAATGTCTCACCGCAAGCTCGCCCCCATCAAATATCGAAAGACCAGTCGAAATGAACCTGAATTTCTGGGAGAAACTGTTTTTAATTGGAAAAACATCACTTGTATTTTCACAGCATCCGCAGATCTTTCGGTTTTGATTTGTATCAGGGTTGGGTTTGGCTTGAAAATCAGTAGAGCATTTCAGAAAGCAATCCTTCATAACCCCCACCACCCCAAAACATACACATACACCCCCTCCCCGTGTGAAACTCTGTGACCGCGCTGCCTGAGCTTCTCTGGAGAGCCCACTCCCAAAGCCCGCTGGTTTGATGAGATGAGGGGGAATATGTGATATGATGGGCTGGGGTGGGGTGGCCGGGGGCATTGGTGATAACTACAGACACGTCCTCTCCCCCCCCCCCCACCTTGCCCGCTTTTGCCCTGCGATATAGTGGCAGAGACAGGGCGAAGTCGATCTGAACGTTGCCACGTCCTGCCCCAGGGTTGAACACATCACCCCCCCCCCAAAAAAAACTGTAGCTGACAGAACTGCCACTCCTCCCTGAATCATCCCCCCCCCCCCCCCCCCGCCAACAACAGCCATCTCCGAAGGTCCGACACATAGCAGTAACTTTGAGGCAGCGCTTGGGCTCTGTGCAGTGTAAGATCGGAGGGCAGGAGGCGGCAGTATTGATCTAGCTTCCACGCTGAACGCAGCCCTCCTGCCCGGGACTGACACATAAAACCTGATTAAACAGGCATCAATCAGTCCTTCAGTAAATCGACCGGAAAATTCGACACTCTCAGTCTCACACACACAAAAGGGAAAGAGCCTAAAACCATTAATGTGGTTTGGAGAATAAATTATGAGTGTTTTGGCTCTCCCTCCCCTCATTGCAATCAATCAACCGGCTTTGTTCACCAACCTGCAATTCAGCAGTTAGTGAGTCATTGAATCATTTCACCCAGTAACTCTCAATAACCGGACATTAATACCATAATTACAATCAATAATCTGCACTATCCAAGGGTTAATACAGTAACCACACTTAGTAACCCATACTAACCAGAGTTAATAAAGAATTGCAATCAGTAACTTGCACTAACCAGTTAACTTTGTACTAACCAGCTATTAATACAATAATTACAATCAGTAACTCAGTGCCTAATGCAATGATGGATTTTGGAAACCTGCCCTAATGCACTTTAATCACTCACTCACTCTTACCTGCAAT
Organism: Stegostoma tigrinum; assembly: GCF_030684315.1. Lineage (NCBI taxonomy): Eukaryota > Metazoa > Chordata > Chondrichthyes > Orectolobiformes > Stegostomatidae > Stegostoma > Stegostoma tigrinum. Next base: position 5,112,123 of record NC_081375.1, on the reverse strand, counting down.
TAACATAATGATTTATTTTAGTAACTGCGTAATTAATGAGCAACAGAATAATTTGTTTCACCAACACCACATCAGCAATTAATATGACAACTTAATTTAGTAAGTTATGTTAACCAGTGATTTGTACAATAATGCCTTACAGCAACTCACTCCAACCAGTTTTTAATAAATACATTTATTTTAGTAAATTACATTAACTGCTGATAAATTTAATAATATTTCAGTAACTGATCACCTTAACCAGCAAGTAATAGTATCATGTATTTCAGTAACTTACCTCAACCTGTAATTCATCTAACAACTACTCTTGGTGCCTCTCTGTAACCAGTGATCGATGGATTAATGTATGTCACTAAGTCAACTCTCCAGGGATTAGTGTGACAATTTATTTCTGTAACTCATTCTAATTCATGATTAATAAAGCAATTTTTATCAGCAACTCTTTCCAACATGTGATTAATATAATCATGCTTTTTCAGTTCTCCCTCCAACCAATGATTAATGTAGTAGTGCTTTTTCTGGAAGTCAGTCTGATCACTAATTAAATTAATGTCATCCATCATATTATTTCATCTTTGGGCCCTACAAAACCCAACGACCCTAGATTTCTCTGTGGCACTGCCTTGATCAATCAGAACCAACTTGCCAACCAATCAAGATCTTCTAAAAATCAGAAATTAAAATCAAATTACTGCAGGTGCTAGAAATCTGAGGCAAATGCATTCAATACTGGAGGAACTCAGCAGGTCTGGCAACTTCTACAGAGAGAGAAAAACAGAGTTAATGTTTCAAGTCTAGTTTTGCTCTTCAAAACATCCTCTTCTCCAAATGTTGTGATCATTTGAAATTTGGCATTCTTGTGTTTGCTGTGATAAGTGCAAAGTAAAAGATTTCAGCAACATGCCTGTTTTCAGCCATGGCATGATACTGTATTTCTGTAACTCCTCAATCTGTACCAGTGATTTCTGCCATAATTGCAGAATTTGACCTGAAGTAAAGATAAGTCACCATCATCTCATCTCAACTGCTGGTGAGTTGAATCTGAAGGTCACTGTGTCTCAGGCAGGAGGTGAGACCTACATTCAGCCAGCCTGGGAACTGAACCCGTGGTGTTAGTTTCACTGCATTGTAAATGAGCTGTCCACTCAACTGTGCTAACCAATCCCAACTCAGTAACGCACCCTAACTATTGTTTACTATAATAATGTAGCTTAGAACTCCCTCACACCAGTGATTAATTTAATCATTAATTCCTACAGGCCACTAACCAGCCCTTGAAATAATAATGCATTTCACAACTCCAGTAAGCAGTTATTATTTTAATAATGTTTCCCTTTTACTCACTTTAACTAGTGATTCATACAATAACACAGTTCACTAATTCCTCAACATTTTGCTAATGTCAGACTAGTCTCACTATTAAGTTTGTTGACATCTTTATTTCAGTTAAAGAATAAAGTGGTAGCTATTAACAGTCTGAGCACAGATACATAAGGAATACCTATAACTCAGGGTATGGAAAGAGCTTAAAGACTGAGTAGTCAATAAACTCTAGCGACAAAGAGGTGTCTTGGTCTTCTGGTTTGGATTTGGATTGGCATAATTGAGCTGTTTGTCTTCACAGAATAAAGCTGCACAGTAGGTGGCCATTCAGCCCAGTGTGCTTGTACTGCTTCTCTGAAAAACTGAGCCAATTTGCCTCCGTTCTGCCCTCATTTCTCAAAACCCTTCAATTTTCTCTCCCTTTTCCAGTGTTTAACCAATTAGCTTTGTAAGTTATTGCTAAATCTGCTTTCACAGCCTTCTGAAGCAGGGGTTACAAGAAACTTGCCTGTACAGACACATCTTCATTTCCCATCTGGACCATTTTCTTCAAATCCGTGCTCCCTGTCAAGCAACTCCAGTGTCACTGAAACTGTTTCTCCTTTGTAAGTCAGTTAAAACTCTCCATGGCATGGAACACTGCCATTAAATTCACTCTGCTCGAACACAGTCAGTCCCAGCCTCTCCAGTTGGTCACCACTCAGATGATGCTTTTCTTTTAATCACATATGGACCATGAGCTGGGCCCAGCATTTATTGCCTGGCCCTATTTGCCCGTTCAGAAGGTGGGTGTGAGCTGCCTTCTTGAACCACTGCAGTCCATGTGCCCACAATGCCCCTTAGGGGGGGAGTTCCAGGATTTTGACCCAGTGACACTGACGGAACGGTAATATATTTCCAAATCAGGATGGACAGGGGGAACTTGCAGGGGGTGGTATTCCCATGTGTCTGATGCCCTTGTCCTTCTAGATGGAAGTGGTCATTGGTTTGGAAGGTGCTGTCGGAGGAGCCTTGGTGAAATTTCATAGTGCGTCCTGTAGATGCACTGCTGCAGAGTGTCTGTGGTGGAGGGAGTGGACACTTGTAGATGTGGTTCATGTCAAGCAGGTTGCTTTTTTCTGGATGATGAGTATTGTTGGAGCTGCACCCATCCTCGTTTGCATGGATGTGAAGAGACTATGTGTATTGTAGCCAGAGTTTCTGCAGGTACTGAGATAGGTTGGAAAGCGTGTCATGATGAGGAGACGAGCCTGCAAAGAGGTAATGATAGGGTCAGTGAGTGAGTACAAAATTGACAGACGTGGCACCAAGGGGCAAAATGCCAGGTTGTCAATTTTGGCAGAAAGAATACAAGAACAGAATATCATTTATATTGGAAAGAGTGTGCAGAATGTGGCTGATGCAGAGGGATCTGGGTGTCTTTGAACTTGAAGCTGTTTGCAAGTAATTAGGAGTACAAATGGAATGTTGGCCGTGATTGGAACGAGGCTGTGGTGTACATGTTGAGAATCCTTCTCCTGGTTCTCTCTGCAAACTGGTCCAGGCAATGCCCCTAACCCCCCACCAACTCACCCAAACAGAAAACCCTGCACTTGTTTAATTTTTGCCCTTCGTCCACACTGTAATTGCCCCCTCGTTGGTTCTCTTGCAAGGACCATAAGCACTGGAATTCCCCCCTAAACTACTCAACTTCTCCAGCTCTTTTAAGACACTAATTCCTCACCTGCCCTGTTATTTCTTTAGACGCTCAGGTGTGTCCAATAGAGCGAAACCAAGGAAACTAAGGAAGGGGCATCAGCTGTGATTGGAGGGGGTGAGCTTCTGGGATATAAATCCTGCTGATGGGAAAGAAGCATGTAGGAAGGGATAGCTAGGAATTTGGGAGCAGTAAGGGAGCACAATAGAATCACAGAACCCCTACGGTGTGGAAACAGGCCCTTTGGCCCAACAAGTCCACACTGACCCTTGCAGCATCCCGCCCAGACCCATTCTCCTATAACCCACACACCCCTGAACACTATGGGTAATTTCCCATGGCCAATCCACCCTAACCTGCACATCTTTGGACTGTGGGAGGAAGCCCGCGCAAACATGGGAAGAATGTGCAAACTCCACACAGACAGTTGCCTGAGGGTGGAATCGAACCTGGGTCCCTGGTGCCATGAGGCTGTAGTGCTAACCACGGAGCCACCGTGCCGTCCCTACAGGTTGATGCAGTGTTGACAATAAACAGCAAGAAGAGAGAAGTCTACATCAGAGAATGTGGGATGCTGGGTTGAGAATAGGAGAGGGAGAGCTCACTGCTGAGACAAGAGGCAGTAGATGAAAGGCATGTGAGGCGTGTGGGTTGTCAGAATTGTATCTCCAACATCAAACAGCTGGCTGAAAAAAAGAATGCTCGCTGTGACAGATCACCAGAAACAATATTTTGTTTGGTTATTTGTTGGGATGTGGGAGTCGCTGGCTGGGTCAACATTTATTGCCTGTCCCTTGAGAAGGTGCCGGTGAAGATGCTTTCTTAAACTGCTGCAGTACTTGGGGTGAAAGTGTTCCTGGATTTTGACCCAGTAACAGTGGAGAGAGAGTCACAGATCTCTGATTATTGTAATCCCAGTTTTACATGAATTAGGAAATGTGAGGGTTTAAACTAGTCGGGAGAAGCTACCTTTCACTGGAGAGTCATCAGCTTCGCTGGGGTCCATGCACCCTCTGATGTACAGTCTGTTTGGCCACCTGCATGAGTGAGCCTGGACTATAAGAGTGAGTAGGCAGTTCAACAATCGAGGCATCACAGCTCAGCTTAATGCAGTCTGGAGCTGACAGTTCGTCTTCAGGGAGAAAGGCGGTTGTGACTGTGGGCTGGGTCAGAGAGTAACTCCTCAGGACAGTAGAAAGGAGATGGGTCCCACACGGGAGATGATCCAGTGTGACAGTGAGCTGGTTCCTGAAAATGTGCAGATCTGTTGCTTTACCAATCCCGGGACTGTGGTGATGTTTGTTTTTTCAGGGTTTGTAAGTTTTGCTGATGGGAAAATGCTGACTGGTATAACTGATGAAAATTCATGAAGAAGACGAGTTGGGGGCATTTCATCATGAAAAGGAGGGCATCCCATTTGGATTGCTCATAAATGGAGAGGTTAGAGATCACACCACTCCCATTTCCCAACAAGATCAAATTCTTCAGCTCATCTTGCAACTGCTGTTCTGAGATCTAGTTTGGTTGGGATGTTCATTCCCAATATAAATCCCGGAGGAAAGTTATAAACAACAGTGAGCTCCAGCTATAAAGAGTGAATTAATTCAATGTGCAATAGAATGATGTGGAGCCTGTGGAATTCTCTGCCACAGAAAGTGACTGCAGCCAAAATATGGACTATATTCAAAAAAGAATTAGATATAATTCTCAGGGCTAAAGGGATCAAAGGGAATGGGGAGAGAGCAGGAACAGGACAATCAGGCATGATTGTATTGAATGATAGAGCAGACTGGAAGGGCCGAATGGGCTCCTTCTGCTCCTTTTTTCAGTGTTTCTGTGTCTGTTTCACTTCCTGTCATTAACAGCTTGTTAGCAGAATGTGGCTTTCTGAAATTTGCGATTCCTGGGAGCTGCTGTTTGTCAGCAGATTGTTAATTATTGTGGAAAGTGGAGGCTGCCCTACATTTTCATAAATTCCTGGCCTCTTTAAACCTCCTTGATGTACATAAGAAAGAGGTTTTGTTTGAATGTGCAGCTTTAAGGGAAACTCTCCGAGATGGCAGAGATAGAGAGGTGGCTTGTCCAGTGAACCAATTTTCACTCAGTTACAAAATCCGAATTCACACAACAAGAAATCACCAACAAAAACAAAGTTGCTGGAAAAGCTCAGCAGGTCTGGCAGCATCTGTGTAGGAGAAAACAGAGTTAATGTTTCGGGTCCGGTGACCCTTCCTCAGAACCTGGGAACCAAGGCCCCTTGACAGGGATCAATGAGGCCACTACAACTGAGCAAAGCGAAATCTGGAATTTAAACCCCGCATAATGTAGAAGTACGTCATAGTTTGAAAACGAATGTGTTACACAATCACAGACCACTGCAAAAGGCCATTCAGCCCATCACTGTACCTATGTCAACTCTTTGGAAAAGCGATTAGATTAGTACAATAGCATAATTTGATCGATTTATTTTGAAATGTAAATGTTCTGGGCTCGTTTCTGGATGGGGAACTGCTGAACTGTGTCAATAAAAACAACAAAACACTTCATTTCTATAGTCCCTTTAATGAGTGAAACACCACCAAGTGCTTTGTATGAAAGGATTTAACCAGAATTTGGCCTTGAACAATAGAAGGAGAAATTAATCAGGTGGGTGCATATCAGAGGCGGGGAGGATGGTACATGGCAGAATTAATGGTGAATATATATCGGGGGGGCGGGGTTTACCTGGTTGGAGCTGGTTGATAGATATGTGTAAGACAGGTTTTACTGGCCAGGGTTAGTTTGTGGGTGTATATCGGGTGCAGTTTTCCTGCTGGGGATTAGTTGGCTGGTGTTAATGAGGGGCTGATCAGGTTTCTCAGTTTGCTAACGGGCATAGAAGACAGTAATGCTCATGTTGGCTGTGACACACAGAGAGGCACAAGTGTGTGTCCTCGCTGTGAAACTATTCTCGATGATACTGGTGGAAGGATGTGCGATAGAAGTGTTCTTGCATCTCTTAACATTACGGAACCATCAGGAATGTGCTCATTCCTTCCAGTATTGATTCCTTTGTTCAGCCGGCTCATTTCCCCAGATAAGTCCCTCTGTAATGGACAAATGCGATAGCATTTGTTTAACTTCCATATACCCTCCAATTCATGTTTTCCCCTTCATTAATCCCTCTGGAAGATAAATGGTATCATCAGCCAACAACAGTGACCTGCTCCACCATCCCTCAATATCATCACTTGTTTACCAACTTTATTAAAAGCATGAGGAAACACTTCCCCTTTTGGATAAAAATTTCAGTATCTCCAGTAGACTAATTCTGCTCACTAATAAAGAATGAAAAATTTTTGTGACTGTTCTGAGTCATCTCTAACTTCCTAGTAATCATCTTCTGTTTGTACCACTGCTTCAACTTTAATTCCATTTTCCTTTCTCGATGCCCCCTTCTGTGAACATTCCTTAGACCTTTGTCCGACTGCAATCAATCTTCTGTTTAAGTTCCAGTAATTGGCTTTAGTATCTCCTGTCTTATTACAATGGGACCAGGTTACTTTCCTGATATCACCTTGTTGGTTGTAACCTTTCTCCATTATGACAATGGAAGCTCACTGTTTGTTCCCTAAACCTGAACCTCCTCCATCCACAGGATTTTCATTCTTCTAATTTCCTTGTATATTCCCACATGACCATCTCCTCCCCTGTAATTGGCTCGATACAATATTACAGGCGAACTGCAGCTTCTCAGATCTTTGATACTTGATGCTCTCTGAACTAGTTTTTAACATTTTCTGGAAAACTATTTTGGAATTCTTCCATAATCATGATTTACCTCATGTTCTCAGAATGTTTCCCTAATTGCAGTAGTCAAAACCATTGATCCTACAGTGTCTCATTTCCGTTCCCTGTAGCAAATTCTGCAGATGCCTGATTGGGTTTTTATCCTCACAGTCCTGAATTTTAATTGATAAGCTTCAGGGACAATCTCACGAGCACTGAGTCTTGCTTTCTTTTGTAAGTTTTTGTTTTGTTTTAAGGATTATTCTGCCAACAAACAGGCATAGACATTTATCGCTTGTACACTTCAAATACACATACTAACATCAAAGTGCAGGAATCTTTTCACCACTTTGTCTACCCAGCCACCTTTTCAAATCATAGAATCATAGATTCAGAGAATGTAACACTACGGAAAGAGGCCGTTCGCTCCCTCGTGTTTGTACTGCCTCCCAAGAACTACCCAGGTGGTCTCACTCACCAGCCCTACCTCTGTAGCCCTTTAACTTCACCCCTTTCAATATACCTCCAGCTCTCTTTTGACAGCTCCTGCAGAATCCGCCTCCACCACCCTCCCAGGCAGCACATTCCAAATCCCATCAACCCTCAGAGAAAAGAAGGTTCTCCTCATCTCACTCCGAGCTTTCCAGCTGCCAATCTCAAAACTGTGACCCCTAGTTACTGACACACTATCCAGTGAATATCCTTCTTTACCTGGTCAAAATTGTTCATAATTTTGAATGCCTCAATAAGGTCATCTCATAATCATCTCTGCTTCAATTTCTGTAATAACCGCTTGTATGTAAAATCCCTCCTTCCTGGTATAATTCCTGTAAATCTCTTTGGCACTCTCTCCAGGGCTTTAACATCCTTAGGTAGGGTGCCCAGAACTGAACACAGAACTCCAGATGTGGCCTGACCAATGATTGTAGAGGTGTAGCACTACTTCCTTGCTTTTATATTCGATGCTTCTATTTATAAACCCAAAGACCGTTCATAAGCCTCCGAAGCAAGTATCTTTCAATACCGTCCAATGTAAATTGAAGCACTGAGCACAGATTTCTAATTCAATCAAATTGGAATCGAAATCACGACCTGAGCTACTACCTCTTCCCTCTTCCAGTGCTCTAAGCTTTCTCTGACCATGTGATTTTCTCTGACTTCCTTTATTCTTTCAAGTTCCAGCTTTTTAACTTCGATTTCCCTTTTATTTTATTTCTACTTTTTTTCCTCAATTTCTCCTTGTTTTTCTCTGTCCTCACATTCCCAGTTTTGTTATTTCCAATTCTCTTTTCCTTTAATTTCTCATCATTCTCTTTATAGAGACCTGCAGATAAACAGCATGGAAACAGACCCTTTCGTCCAACTTGTCCATGCCGACCAGATATCCTAAATAAATCTGGTGCCATTTGCCAGCATTTGGCCCATATCCCTCTAAACCCTTCCTATTCATATACCCATCCAGATGCCTTTTAAATGTTGTAATTGTACCAGCCTCCACCACTTCCTCTGGCAGCTCATTCCATACACGCGCCACCCTCTGTGTGAAAACGTCACCCCTTAAACTCCCTTTAAGTCTTTCCCATCTCACCTTAAACCCATACCCCTCTACTTTTGGACTCCTCCACTGTGGGGAAAAATCCTTGGCAATTCACCTTATCCACGTCCCCCCCATGATGTTATAAACTTCTATAAAGTCACTTCTCAGCCTCCTCTAGAGAAAATAGCTCCAGGTCTAGGCCCAAAACGTCAGCTTTTGTGCTCCGAAGATGCTGCTTGGCCTGCTGTGTTCATCCAGCTCCACACTTTGTTATCTCCAGCATATTCAGCCTGTCCTTATAGTTCAAACCCTCCAACCCTGGCAACATCCTACTGAATCTTTCAAGCTTCACAGCCTCCTTCCTACAGGAGGGAGACCAGAATTGAACATGTTGTTCCAATCCAAGATTATCCTTTTTTCTCTTTTGCTCTCTAAATCATGTATTTGGTACATTTCTGGCTTAGTTTGAGCTAATCCTAATAATGACACATCAAGTTTGGGTCCGTTCTTTTTAATTATAAGCGACAGGTAATGACTTTGAGCATCTTCTCCTTTCAAGATCCCACTTTTATTTCCCCTTTCAATTTATCTGCTAATCCTCTCGGTTTAGCCTTAGTCAAACACTTCACTACTGTTATTGCTTCTACTCCCAGAAAAGTCTTAGCAATGAGCACAGCCATTTAAATAGTCCAACCATTGCAATAAACCTCATCACAACATTCCTGATTTATATCCAGAACATCCCTCTACCTATTTCTGTAAAACAGACTCCGATCACTCTTAAATTCAATGAATTCAAAACTCACAAAATTGTCAGTATCGCAGCCAATACTAATACTGGGCTAGTCAGAGACCAGAGACAACCCTCGTTTAAACAATCACATCTTACATTTTGCATTGTGTTGGCCAGTCACTGAAACATATTTACATGAGGCTGGCAGGTGGTCTTTAACAACAGAACGCATATTCATCACATAAAAATTGAAAATAAAGGAAGTGAGATGCGAATGTGAACGACTTTAGATAGATCTTAACACCAAGTGAACTAATTGCTGGGCCCCTTGCTGAGATATTTGTATAATTGATAGCCACAGGTAAGGTGCCAGAAGACTGGAGTTTGGCTAACATGATGCCACTATTTAGGAAATGTGGTGAGGAAAAGCCATGGAACTATAAACTGGTGAGCCTGGCATTGGTGGTGGGCAAGTGATTGGAGGGAATCCTGAGGGGCAGGATTTACATGGATTTGGAAAGGCCAGGACTGATGAGGGATAGTCAACATGGCTTTGTGTGTTAGTGTCATGTGTCACTAACATGATTGAAGTTTTTGAAGAAGTAACAAAGAGGACTGATGAAGGCAGAGCAGTGGACATGATCTGTGTGGACATCAGCAAGTCACTGGACAAGGTTCTGCATAGTAGACTGGTTAGCAAGATTAGATCACACAGAATACAGGGAGAACGAACCATTTCGATACAGATGGTGGTGGTGGACGGTTGTTTTTCAGAATGGAGGCCAGACTAGACCGAAGGGTCTGTTTCCATGCTGTACATCTCTATGATTTTATGACTAATATCAATGTAAAATTTCAAATTATTTCCCAACATCATCAATTTCCGCATCTCGATAACCAGGAAGTATCACTTTTAACTAAGGTTTGTTCTCATATTTAAGTCCCTGGCACTTTCTATTTACTTTCCTGTGGACTATTACAACCGTTCCTGCTTCCCCCAGTTCCTTTCTGAGCCCGCTGCGTGGTCCTTTCACAATTCTGATGGCCTTATCTTTCCTAGTTTGGACAACTTGAAGGTTTCTTTGCAAACTTTCCCAGCTTGGAAGCTGCACAATCTAAAAACCCTTCCATTGAAGTGATTCACTCCCAAAGCTGATTTTTTTTTAAAAAAACTTAGTCTGCCATTGGATAAATCCAGTTCTTTTCTGTACTGAACTTCAATTTCCTCTGAACTAAAATTTTGAACCTTGATTCTGAAGTCAAAACTAAATTAACTGTCTTGACATGTTCACTCTGCTTATCATAAACTCAACAGTGTAAACATCTTACCCATTAACATCACAAGGGTTTTGCCAAGCACTCTACTTTCCTTGATCTAGTGTACTTAGGCCACTGTTCTAAGTTGACTTTCTGACCTTTTTAACAAAAGCTTTCACAGAGCTGAGCTTCATCCATCTGCTTTTATTTTTAAATACAAACTCAAATATAACACATATCATGCACCTTTCACCACAATAACCAATGGAGCATGGTCACAGTTTTAATGTAGGAGAAGGGTCAACTAATTAATGCACAGCAAGATCCCATGAACAGCAATATGATCAAAGGCCAGTTTGAGTGGTGTGCATGGAGGGATGGATATTGGCTCAGGACATGGGGAGAGCTCCCTACCCCACTCCCCACCCTGTAACCTCACTCTTCTTTGAAGTGATGGAGCCCAGGTATAATCTTACATCAGCTCAAGACACCAAATAAAATCTCACCTGCTAGGCTCCCTGAGCACTACACTGAGAGGTCAGCCTGGAGATCCAAACTTATTTTCTTTTATAGAACATTTCCTCCTGCCTCCATTTAGAAATCTGTCTGATAATTAATTTCTGGAATATGTCAGATTGCCACCGTATATCACTAGTTGAGCTTATTCCTTTGTGAGTTTTATCTTCCTTTTATGTAGATTCTGGAATTAATTTAATTTCCGAACATGAACTTATAATCTTCTGTGTCAAAAGTCATGACACAACACAGCGTCCAACTTTTGCCAACGGTACAGTTTGTGTCAAATGGGTATTTCTCTTTAGTCATGTGTTTGAATAATAATGAGTTAATTAATATTGTTTATTATTCATTGTAGCTCATTGACAATGTCCTCCAAGGCCCTCAATAAGATTTGTGGGGGTTTGTAAAGCCTTGGCCTGAGTTTATTTTTCTGCTAATTAGCCCATCTTGGGAAATGGAAATGAGTTCTGATGATCATAATTTAATAACTGGCAGCTTTCACTGAGATGCGTTATATAACTAGAATAAAACTTCTCCCTGGGACCCTGCACTTCCCATCACCATTTCCTTTCTCTAAGAACCGTCGAGTTCCATACAAACTCCTTTGGCTCCTACTCAGCCTCTATTTGCAAAGCCTTACATACCAGACAAAGCTGTTTGTCCCTTTAAGCCTCTGCTAGCTCATTAACAGAGTTGTCCAGTTTGACTGAGATAGGAGAAGTGCACTGTTTCTCTTGCAAAAGTATAGATAATAAGAGCACGAGTAGGCCATTCAGCCCTTCAAGTCTGCTCTACCATTCAATATTAGCACAGCTGATTATCCTGTTCCTGTTTTGCCTCTCATACACTTTGATTCCATTTAGACCTAAGAACTATATTTAACTTCTTCTTGAAAATAGTCAATGCTCTGACCCCGACCACTTTCTATAGCAGAGAATTACCTCAGGCTCACCCAGGATGAACATATTTTTTCCCCATCTCCATCCTAAATGGCCCACTGTATTGCACTACAGTGGCCCCTGTTCCAGATTCCTCAGTCACCTGGACCATCCTCCTGCATTTCTTCCGTCTAGCACCTTTAGAATTTTATAGACTTTTCACACAGAGGGTGGTGCGTGTATGGAATGAACTGCCAGACGAGGTGGTGGAGCCTCGCACACTTATAACATTTAAAAGGCATCTGGATGGGTACACGAACAGGAAGGATTTGGAGGGATATGGGCCAAATGCTGGCAAATGGGACTAGATTTATTTAGGGTATGTGGTCAGCGTGGACGAGTTGGATCGAAGGGTCAGTTTCCATGCTGTACATCTCTATGACTCTATAACTGTAGATGTCAGTTACTGAAAACATTCGCAAGAATCTGCCAGTGTACTTTTAACACCAATAAAATGCTTATTAAACAAGATAACCAGGAATTACATTTTATCAGAACAAAGGCTGCAAATGTTTCATTACAAATAGAGAAGGATTCAGACTCTCAGTATCCCTGTTATTGCAGCAAAATTTTTACAAAGAACCAAGTTCCTGGAGAGAGTTACCACTATCTCCACATTGAGGCTTGTTGCTGGGGCTGGCACATTTGTATCCAGTATCCTTCTGGGGAACCTCTGTTTATCCATTATATGCTTTTCCCGCTTTCTCCTGAGACACTGGAAACAAAGTGCAAACTAAACTCTCGATTACTTCAACTCCAAACCAAGAGATCCCTTCATTTCTAGTAGACTTTTTCTCGCATGATTTCACACACTGACTGACTGAGGTTTTTCTATCGGTCTGTCTGTGTGACCCTGGGCCGCTGTCACTATTTCTTTTTAAAAGACTGAACGGATCACCCCTATTCCTTCCCGTAAGGGATGTAAAACCTCATTGAAAATGCCAGTTGGCATCCCTGTCACAAAAACAACTCCTGAACAAAACTAATAATATCTCCCTGCTGTGTAATTTAAATTCACCTTAAAGCTATACATTGCTGCTTCACACCCACACACCGGCACATACTTGCACTCACGCTCAGAGACTCACACAAGCACTCATGCAGTCTTGGTCACGCATGCAAATGCACACACTGGCACATGCACTCTCGCATACACTCAGACACTATAGAACGCTGGTTAGACCACACTTATCTTCAGTTCTGGTCACCTCATTACAGGAAGGATGTGGAAGCTTTAGAGAGGGTGCAGAGGAGATTTACCAGGATGCTGTCTGGGCTGGAGGGCAGGTCTTATGAGAAAAAGTTGAGGGAGCTCGGGCTTTTCTCAGTGGAGCAAAGAAGGATGCGAGGTGACTTGATAGAGGTTTACAAGATGATGAGATGCATAGACAGAGTGGATAGTCAGAGACTTTTTCCCAGGGTGAAAATGGCTATTACGAGGCAGCATAATTTTAAGTTGATTGGAGGAAGGTATAGGGGAGGTGTCAGAGGTAGGGTCTTCACACAGAGAGTGGTGGGCGTGTGGAATGTGCTGCCGGCAGTGGTAGTGGGGTCAGATACTTTAGGGACATTTAAGTGACACTTGGATAGGCACATGGAGGATAGTAAAATGTAGGGAGTGCAGGGTAGGTTGATCTTCGTAGGATAATAGGTCGGCACAACATCGTGGGCTGAAGGGCCTGTACTGTGCTGTACTGTTCTATGTTCAATGTACTGCTTGAGGAAACTTTCCTGAACTCATTTAACAAATTCCACCCCATCTAAGCCCTTAACTCTATGGCAGTCCCAGTCTATGGTAGGAAAATTAAAATACGCCTCTATGACAGCCCTATGCTCCAGCAAGTCTCCCCAGTCTCCCTGAATATTTGTTCCTCTAATTCCTGTTGACTATTTGCGGGCTGAAAGTACAACCCCAATATGTCATCTTCATTATGGGCCAAGGGGCCTGCACTGTGCTCGACTGTTCTATGTTCTGTTGTCACTCACGTAGTCATGCACTCTCACAGTCACTTCCTGTCATACAGGCACACACATGCACTCTCTCACACTCACACACCTACACACACACACCCACACACACACACACACACCCACACAGACACAGTCTCACACACTCATAGACACGCACACACACATAGACGCACACATGCACACACGCATAGACGTACACACGCACACACACACACACACACACACACACACACAGTCTCGCACACTCATAGACACGCACACATGCACACACACAGACACACATACATGCATAGATACACACACACATAGACACACATACTCTCAAACTCACCACCGTTCACTGACACACCCGCACACACACTCGCAGCTGCGCACACTTATACACACACACACATACACACATATACACACACACACACACACACACACTTACACACACACACACACAAACCAGTTAAAGGGAAAAGCTGGATTTTCCTGGGCAGAGACTCACTTTGGGATTAAAAACAACTTTTGGATAATAATTCCTAGTTCTTGACGGTAATAATAAAGGATAAGTTGTGAAATGCCAATATGATGTCTGGCACACAAAGATGGATGTTACAGCACAAGCAGATACCTCTGGGATCTTTGATAATGCAATTTACTCAGGGACCACCATACCAAGGGTTCAATCAGACACTCTTCAGGAGGACAGTCACGGTTCAGGCTGGACAAGGACTCCAGCCATGGCACTAGACCCACAAAAGCAAGCTTTTCAGAAACAAGAGCACTGGGCTGAGGTGTTTATTACCTTCCCCAAGCTGACCATCAATTGAAAAATCCAAACAAACAATCTCCAACCTAGCCCAAGCAGGACCTCCTCTGTAAATAAATAGTTAGCACAAGACATAGCTATAAAGTGGACATTGACGCCCCTCTCCCCAATAACTAAACTTAAACACCCAGAGAGGTTCCCCTCCCACTGTGTTCTGTTTTTAAAAAGTGTGGAAAGTGGAATCACCTGCCTTTCACCATCTGCCCCCGCCCCATCTGTTAAAAAGGGGTGGTTAAATTAAATGATCTGCAGACAGTCACTCGAGAATCAACAGGTAACAATTTATTTATCCAACACTAACAGTGAACAAATTAACAGAACTGCTAATAAATCCAACAGTTCCCCCCTTAACTACTAACCATTCCCAAATAAAACAAAACTCTCATGGTATGCTGTTCCAATAAATATGAGTCCCACTCATATAAACCAAATTAATAAAACAAAACATAAAACTTAAAACTTAGTCTCTTGAAATTAACGCCAGGGATACATCTTCTGGAATATTCTGTGCCTTCTCTGCTGTTCTTCAGTCAAGAACGCCTTTCTCTGTCAAATTATGGCATCAGATATATTCACTAAAAGTTCTACTTTACCTTTAGTTAGGTGATAGTTATTTTGAGAACTTAGAATTCTATAAGAGGCAATGATTTTCTCTTTAGGACTGTTGGTTGTTATCTCCATCAGGTGGCAGTTGCTTTCACACCAATTTACCATTGGTGACCTATCAATTTCTTACAAATCGATTGGTCCTAAGTTGTCAAAACCATCAAATTTGAATTTAGTTGGCTTTTAGTCTCTCTATGCCTAGTTTAAATTAATTGGCTGATTCAAACTGGTTGCCTTAATAACAAAGCAGGTCTACTGCCTGGGTTGCTAACCATGTAGCCTTCTGATATAAATATTTCAATTTCAGGAACTCTCTGTGTCTGCTGTTGCTTACAGACATTTTTAAAATCTCCAAACCTAGAAAAAACACATCATCCTTTAAAGGGACCACGCACTCTTCAGCCCATCATTTTACAAAATTCTAGTGTTCTGCCTTCCAGTCCATAAGTACACCACCCAACTTTGCAGCAACATGTAACTTTCAAGAACTGCCTAGTTAAAAAAAAACTGACATCCTTTCATTAACTTCTTCAAACTAAACAATCTGGCTTTCTCGAAAGCTCTTTGAACTCAAGTCCACAAGAATAATTAAATATCAAGCATCTTCATAACAGTTGCCATCCTTGAAGAAAACGAAATGCCATTTTTGAGTACGTCTCATGGCAAAGTATAGACCAGAACAGAAATTTTTAAAATGCTGAGACATTTGCACATTCATTCTCAATAACTCTTTTATCCTGTAACTTGCTCAGTTCCCTTTTACGTCTGCTTCATACTTAGATCAGTAAAGCAAAGTTAAGTTCTTCACAGAGAATTGACCATTGCATTGGTCTGCCTCATAATGGGAG
The DNA here is from genome assembly GCF_030684315.1 of Stegostoma tigrinum. Lineage (NCBI taxonomy): Eukaryota > Metazoa > Chordata > Chondrichthyes > Orectolobiformes > Stegostomatidae > Stegostoma > Stegostoma tigrinum. Next base: position 5,096,110 of record NC_081375.1, on the reverse strand, counting down.
TAGTGATGGCCCAGTGGTATTCTATCTGGACTGTTAATCCAGAGACGCAGGTGAAGTTTGAATTCAATAAATATCTGGAATTAAGAGACAAATAATGACCATGAATGCATTGCTGGTTGTCAGGACATTCAGTTTGCTAATGTCTTTTAGGGAAGCAAACTGCCATCCTTACCTGGTCTAGCCTGCAGGTGACTCCAGACCCACAGCAATGTGGTTGGCTCTTAATTACCGCTGGACAATAAATGCTGCCTAGCCAGCATATGCCCCATCCCATGAACAAATAAAGCTAAAAAAAACTCTGAACAATTTTTCAGTGAGAATGTTGTTACAGCAAACTTTACTGAAACAGCCTGGAATTCTAGTTCTTAAATTTTCTGCGGAGATGAATGGTTTAAGATTAGTATGCACCAGCATTTATCTATAATCATGATAGTTTGTACTTCAGAATATTGCAGAAACACAGAGCTAGCTCTCTTGGTATCAATTTAGGAAAGAATCCCAATGGCTTTCCTTCCCTAAAGGGCATTAATGAACCAGAGGGTCTTTTCCTGACAACCAGCAATGCATTCATGGTCATTATTTGTCTCTTAATTCCAGATATTTATTGAATTCAAAATCTGCTGTGGTGGGATTTGAACCCAGGTCCCCAGAACATCACCTGGGTCTCTGGGTTAATGGTCAAGCAGTAATACCACTAGGCCATCAGTACCCCTGTTGTGAGGCAGACCAATATCACAGTCAATTCTCTGTGAAGAATATAACTTTGCCTTACTGACCTATGTATGAAGCAGACATGAGAGGGAACTGAGCAAGTTACAGGGTAAAAGAGTTATTGAGAATGAATGTGCAAATGTCTCAGCATTTTAAAAATTTCTCTTCTTTGCAAAGTTCAACTCACCCTCTCGGATCAGGACTAGCCCAAATCTTCATATCAATTGCGACTCTGTAGGGTTTAATGAATTGAGGGCAGCCAAACTTGGTTCACTGATGATGATCATTTCCACCCACTCCAAATCTGCTTGGCTCTCCCACGACATACATTCCCTGAATATTCTTTTGCAGTGAATCTTTCAGTGGAGCAGCTGAAGTGCTAAAGTTTGATGCAAAGTAGACCTTCCCTAGAAAAAAACCCATAATTCTGTGTGTAGTTTTAGGAGCAGGAAACTCCTGCAATGATCGTACTTTTGCAGTTCTTAGCAACATTTGTCCTTGCCCTGTTATGTGTCCGAGGGCAGATTACTCATGTGTTCACACACTCACCTTGGCAAGATTTGTCACTAAATTGGTCATTTAATTCTCCAAATCAGGCTTCTAACTGTTTCTTGTGGTCCTCCCAAGTGCCACCACATACCTATTCATCATCGAGATAAAGTACACAATAAGGAGCACCGACTACTACTTGATTCATCAGTCTCCGTAAAGCGGCTGAGGTGTTGTTTAGCCTGAGTGGTCAACACTTGACATTGGAAAAGACCATCTAGTGTGACAAAAGCAGACATTTCTTCAAGTGTTGAAGGAACCTTCTATTATCATTTTAATAAATCTGTTTTAGTGTTAGGGAAGCAATGGCCTGGTGGTATTATTGCTAGACTTTCAGAGACCCATTGGGCCCTGGGTTCCAATCCTGCCATGGCAAATGGTGGAATTGAATTCAACAAAAATCTTGAATCAAGAGTTTAATGGTTTAGTTTGAATCCATTTGGTTCACGAAAAGACCCTTTTTCTGATGAAGGGTGTAGGCCCAAAACGTCAACTTTTGTGCTCCTAAGATGCTGCTTGGCCTGCTGTGTTCATCCAGCTCCACACTTTGTTATCTTGGATTCTCCAACATCTGCAGTTCCTATTATCTCTATTTGCTGTGGAGAGGTTTGAAGGCAGGCCATTGGCCTATGGCTGTGAATTACACTCGCTCAGTGACATTACCAATGCCTCTCCTCAGTGACTGCATTGCTAACTCTGAGGGATGACTATCCTTACAGAAGCCAGACGGATGAGTAACAGGGACTGTCAACATTTCTGCTCTTGTACTGCAGTGGGAATGATGTCAGGAAACAGGGCAAAGAAATAATTGGAGATAATACAGTGCAGAGCTGGAGGAACACAGCAAGCCAGGCAGCATCGGAGGAGCAGGAAAGCCAACGTTTCAGGTCGGGACCCTTCTTCAGAAAAACCCCAACCCAAAACGTCAGCCTTCCTGCCCCTCTGATGCTGTCTGGCCTGCTGTGTTCCTCCAGCTCCGTACTGTGCTACCTCAGACTCCAGCACCAGCAGCTCTTGCTATCTCAAAGAAATAATTGGACCCTATTGGACACTGATTGGAAATTGAAGAGTAACGCAGCGGGGGATGTGGTTGAGCCAGGGAAGTTCGGGGTGCCGGAATTCTAAAATTCACAGGATCCTCCATCAGCGCTGGACTGAAGTCAGGAGAAAGAAAAACTCTGCATGTGCAAATGAATGGCAAATATTTTGAGACAGACTGTTTGAACCTGAGCCTGTTATGGCAGTGAGGGATTGCAATGTTTGTAGAACATCCCAGGCACAGCTCAACTCAGAGGGTGCTATTAAACAAAAGGCGCTAGGAGACAAGATGTTCAGCTAACAGCGACCAGGAGTGATGCTGCAGTTCTGTACAGAGAGGAACACATGAATGTGAAAGGACTTACTTCCCTTAAAAAAAAGTCATCAGGATCCCCTGGATGGAGTCACACAGGCACAAAAACAAAGTTGCTGCAAAAGCTCAGCAAGTTTGGCAGCATCTATGGAGGAGAAAACAGAGCTAATGTTTTGGGTCTGGTGACCCTTCCTCAGAACTGAAGTCACACAGAGCTGTACATATTCCCCAGACAACACTTAATGTTACAGCGCAGTTGATGTGAAGCTGTAACATGTGGCAGCCAGTCTGAAGGCATCTCATTAAATGAGGAATGTAAAGTGACAGGCTGAATAGCTTCTTGTTCTTTCCATGAGCTCATATTTCATTACTGGCTCAGTGAGGACAGCGCGGTGGCTCAGTGAAGAATACACAACATTAGGAAAGACCAGTGAAATTGGGTCATAGCAAACCCAACGTGGAACTTTCACACATTTTGATGAGTTTTGTACTCCTTCATGAGCCCACGCGCCCCCCCCCCCCCCCGGCCCCCCACATGTATACTGAACAGGAATGCAGAGTGAAGAGCTGAGCTGTGATCTGAACTCTGTACATACATAGTCTCAGCCTGAAGTTGACAGTCTTCACACGGGAACAGGGGTACCAAGTTTTCATAGAATCCCCACAGTGTGGAAACAAGCCATTCAGCCCAACACGTCCACACTGACCCACCCTCCTGTTACCCACCTACTCTACACATCCCTGAACACTATGGGCAACTTTAGCATGGCCAATCCACCTCGCCTGCACATCTTTGGACTGTGGGGGGAAACCGGAGCACCCGGAGGAAACCCACGCAGACGCAGGGAGAATGTGCAAACTCCTCATAGACAGTTGCCTGAGGGTGGAATCAAACCCAGATCCCTGGCGCTGTGAGGCTGCAGTGCTAACCCCTGAGCCACCGTGCCGACTAAACACATGAGCAGTTAGACAGTGCTGATCACTCTGTCTCTGGACATGTGCCAAGCAGCGACTAAAGGGACAGTGTGAGAGTGACAATGTCACAGTTACCCTGGAATTGCTGTATGTGTAAGGCACAGCACAGAGATCAATCAAACTGGGGTAAGGAAGAGGAGAATGTTTTCGGTTCGGGGGGAGGGTCACTGGACTTGAAACGTTAACTCAGATTTCTCTCCGCAGATGCTGCCAGACCCCCTGAACTTTTCCAGCAATTTCTGTATTTGTGAAAATTTCAAACATAAAATAATTTCCTTTTAGGAACCAGAAATATGTACTGCTAAATTAGTACTTTGTGTCAGTATTCACCCAGGAGAGGGCTATGAAGGCTGGTGAGAATATTGTGGAGCATGGTAATGTGCGAGGGCATTTTGGGGTCAAGAAGGAAGTGGTATGAGGTCTTTTGAAGAGCATTAAGGTGGATAAGTCCCCAGGGCCCGATGGTATCTACCCCAGGTTTTTGATAGAGACAAAAGAGAAGATTGCTGGGTCCTTGACCAAGATCTTTGTATCATCACAACCAAATGGACAGATCTCTGAGGGTTAGTAAGTTGTTAATATTGTTCCTCTGCTCAAGAAGGGAATTGAGGATAATCCAGGAAACTATAGACCGGTGAGCTTCACAACAGTAGTTGGGAATCTTATGGAGAGAATTCTTAGGGATAGGATTTACATACACTGGGAACAGCATGGCCTAATTAGGGACAGTCAGCATGGCTTTGAGCAGGGCAGGTCATGTCTTACTAACCTGATTGAACTTTGTGAGGAGGTGATGAAGGTGATCAAAGATGGTCCAGCAGAGAATGTTATTTGCATGGGTTTTGGGAAGGCTTTCGGCAAGGTTGACAGTAGGAATCTTTCTCCCAGAGTCGAAATGTCTAATATCAGGGAGCATGCATTTAAGGTGAGAGGGGGAGATGTTCAAAGGAGATGTGAGGGGCAAGTTTTTTACACAGAGAGTGGTAGGAGTGTCGGATATGCTGCCAGGGGTGGTGGTGGAGGCAGATACGACAGGAGTGTTTAAGGGGCTTTTAGATAAGCTCATGAGTATACAAGGAAGGGAGGGACATGGACCAAAGCCAGGCAGAAGGGATTAGTTTAATTTTGCGTCATGTTTGTGTCAAAGACCCTGTTCCTGTGTTGTACAGTTCTAGGTTCTATGTTCTAATCAGAAAATGTTATTGACATTCTCCTGTATCTGCCGTCCTTGTCCTTCTAGATGGAAGTGGTCGAGGGTTTGGAACATAAAATATAGAACATTACAGCGCAGTACTGGCCCTTCGGTTGCACCAACCTGTGAAACCAAACTGAAGCCCATCTAACCTACACTATTCCATTATTACCCATATGTCTATCCAAAGACCATTTAAATGCCCTTAAACTTGGCGAGTCTACTACTGTTGCAGGCAGGGCATTCCATGCCCTTACTACTCTCTGAATAAAGAACCTACCTGTGACATCTGTCCTATACCTATCACCCCTCAATTTAAAGCTATTCACCCTCGTGCTAGCCATCTCCATCTGAAGAAAAAGGCTCTCCCTATCCACCCTATCTAATCCTCTTATCATCTTGTATGTCTCTGTTAGGCCACCTCTTAACCTTCTTCTCTCTAATGAAAACAGCCTCAAGTCCCTCAGCCTTTCCTCAAAAGACCCTCCCTCCAGACCAGGCAACATCCTGGTAAATCTCCTCTGCGCCCTTTCCAATGCTTCCACATCCTTCCTATAATGGGACGACCAGAACTGTATACAATACTCCAAGTGCAGCCGCACCAGCGTTTTGTACAGCTGCAGCATGACCTCATGGCTCCGAAACTCAATCCCTCTACCAATAAAACCTAATACACCGAGAACCCTCACCCCATCCCCCTCTCTGATGAAGGGTCTAGGCCCGAAACGTCAGCTTTTGTGCTCCTAAGATGCTGCTGGGCCTGCTGTGTTCATCCAGCCTCACATTTTATTATCTAATACACCGTACGCCTTCTTAACAACCCTATCAACCTGGGTGGCAACTTTCAGGGTCTATGTACATGGACAACAAGATCTCTCTGCTCATCCACACTACCAGGAATCTTACCATTAGCCCAGTACTCTGTATTCCTGTTATTCCTTCCAAAGTGAATCACCTCATACTGTTCCGCATTAAACTCCATTTGCCACCTCTCAGCCAACTCTGCAGCTTATCTGTGTCCCTCCGTAATCTGCAACATCCTTCTGCGCTTTCCACAACTCCGACTAGAGTGTCATCCACAAATTTACTAACCCATCCTTCTACGCCGCACCTCCATTTTCTGCCTACTAACCTCATCCTGCCTCCTTGACCTGTCCGTCCTCCCCGGACTGACCTACCCCCTCCCTACCTCCCCACCTATACTCTCCTCTCCACCTATCTTCTCCTCTATCCATCTTCAGTCCTCCTCCCCATCTCTCCCTATTTATTTCAGAACCCTCTCCCCATCCCCCTTTTTTGATGAAGGGTCCAGGCCCGAAACATCAGCTTCTGTGCTCCTCTGATGCTGCTTGGCCTGCTGTGTTCATCCAGCTCTACACTTTGTTATCTTGGATTCTCCAGCATCTGCAGTTCCCATTATCTCTTCTACGCCCTCATCCAGATCATTTATAAAAATGACAAACAGCAGTGGCCCCAGAACAGATCCTTGCGGTACACCACTAGTAACTGATGAACATTTTCCATCAAGTACCACCCTCTTTTTCTTCTTGAAACAAACAAATTTTTGATCCAAACTGCTAAATCACCCTCAATCCCATGATTCCATATTTTATGCAATAGCCTACAGTGGGGAACCTTATCAAATGCTTTACTGAAATCCATATACACCACATCAACTGCTTTATCCTCATCCACCTGTTTGGTCACCTTCTCAAAGAACTCAATAAGGTTTGTGAGGCATGACCTACCCTTCACTAAACCATGTTGACTATCAAGGTGCTGCCTGAGGATCCTTGGTGAATTTCTGCAGTGTATCGTGTAGATAGTACACACTGCTGTTACTGAGGGTCGGTGGTGGAGGGAGTGGATGCTTGTGGATGTGGTGCCAATCAAGCAGGGGCTGCTTTGTTCTGGATGGTGCCAAGCTTCTTGAGTGTTGTTGGATCTTCATTCATCCAGGCTAGTGGGGAGTATTCCATCACACTCCTGACTTGTGCCTTGTAGATGGTGGGACAGGCTTTGGGGAGTTAGGAGGGGAGTTACTTGCTGCAGTATTCCCAGCCTCTGACCTGCTTTTGTAGCCGTTGTGTTTATGTGGTGAGTCCAGTTGAGTTTCTGGTCAACGATAACCCCCAGGATGTTGACAGTGGGGGATTCAGTGATGGTAACACCATAGAATGTCAAGGGACAATGGTTAGATTGTTTCTTGATGATGGTCAATGCCTGGCATTTGTGTGGCATGAATGTTACTTGCCACTTGTCAGCCCAATCCTGGATGTTGTCCAGATCTTGCTGCATTTGGACATGGACTGCTTCAGTGTCTGAGGAGTCACAAATGTTGCTGAACATTGGGCAATCCTCGGCGAACATTCCCACTTCGGACCTTATGGTGGAGGGAAGGCCATTGATGAAGCAGCTGAAGATGGTTGGGCCTAGGTCACTACCCTGAGGAACTCTGAGCTCTTGCTGCACAGTGAGAGGGTGGGAAGCCGGGGATTAAGGGCTGGTGTGTCATAACATCTCAGATCAGGTTGATTAAAAATATCTAAACTGAGAAACTCCTACAGGGATGTCCTGGAGCTGAGATGATTAGTCTCCAAGAAGCGTAGCATCTAGTGATTTATTTATTCTTTCTTAATGATTTTCACAGCAGACATCATCTTAGCAGAGCATCCTGGACTGGCAGACTATATCAGTTTGTCTCCCCGGTGCCCTCTCACCACCATCCAGTCAGTCTTAATGGGATCAATAAGGAAGGAGATTCCTAATGACGCGAGTTACACAGCAGAAAAGTTAAAATCAATGTTGCTATGATCCAGATACATGTCTATTAGTGGTGGACTGGAAATAATACAGTCCTCTTCCCCCACACACATCTCAACTTTTCCAGAGTGCAGTAATCAATTCCAATAACACCGCATGTAATAGAGCTGTCAGTGCAGGGACCAGCTCAGAAGCATCAGCTGCAATGTACAAACAGAGCCTTGACAAGATGTTCCTCTGGTAAACTGCGAGGGAATCATTATGCACACACAATAGAAAGTATAGCCAGTGACATGTTACATTGCTACAACAGCCTCTGCTTTTGTTCGCTGTGGCTCAGTGAGTGCAGCTTCACCTTTGGGTCTGAATGTTATGGATTTCAGTCCCTCTGCAAGGACCTGAGCACGAGGCAAGGCCGACGCTGCCAATCAGCAAGTTCTGAATGTTTTTAGCAGGGGCAGGCAGCATCTGTGGAGAGAAATAGAGTTAATCACAGGATTGCTACTGTGCCAGAGGAGGCCATTCTGCCCAACATGTCTGCACTGGTTCTTCAAATGAACATCATTACCAAGAGCCGACCTCCTCCTTGTTCCCCTTTTCTAAACACAATTTCTATCTAACTAATTATCCAATTCCCTCTCGAATGCCTCAGTTAAACCTGCCTCCACTACAATCCCATGCAGTGTATTCCAGGCCCTAACTGCTCACTGGGTGCAAAAGGATTTTCTCACATCTCACTTACTAGTTTTGCAAATCACTTTAAATCCACGCCCATCCAGTTCTTGTTCCTTTTCTGAGCAAAAACAGCTCCTTCCTGTCTGCTCTGTCCATGCCCCACTCACAGTTTTGAAAACCTCAGTCAGATCTCCTTCTCAGCCTCTTCGCTACAGAAAGACAGTCCCAGATTCCTCAAACCGCCCCCATTACTGACGTTTCTCAGTCCTGGAGGCATTCCCCTGAATCTCCTCTGTACTGTCTCCACAGCGTTCACATGTTTCCTCTAATGTGGTCCCCACAGCTTGTGCACAATACTCTAGCTGGGGTCTCACCATGTTTCAGGCCTTTTAATGGAACTGATGTTGACTCAGAGATAACGGGAACTGCAGATGCTGGAGAATCCGAGATAACAAGGTGTTGAGCTGGATGAACACAGCAGGCCAAGTGGCATCAGAGGAGCAGGAAAGCTGACGTTTCAGGCCTAGATCCTTCATTTCTAGGCCCGAAACGTCAGCTTTTATGCTCCTGAGATGCTGCTTGGCCTGCTGTGTTCATCCAGCTCCACACTTTGTTATCTCTGATGTTGACTCAGTATTTTTTCCTGAGTATTTTCTGTGTTGAATTTTGAGCCAGCATTCGGCCCTCAGCTAGTGCTTTCCAGGCGCAATGCCGTTTCTATAGTGAGAAGTTATAAGCTGAGGGCTGGCCAGTCCCCTCAGGCAGAGAGATAAGGTCTGATGGTACCTTTCTGAAGAAGAGGAGGGAAGTTGACCCTGGTGCCCTGAACCAATATTTATCCCTTAGGTCCAAGTCACTGAGAGTGTCCATTCGTTTATACTCTGCTATTTGTGCAAATTAACTGCATTTTGAAAGAAAAGATTTCACCAGCTATAAAATCCTGGAATGACCTGAGGTTGTCAGAGTGCTATTAAAATCTAAATTTTTATTTTCCTTTCTTTCTGATGCTCACTGAGAGGTTTTGCATTTTGAAAAGGCGGTGAGTGTTCTTAGCTCATCTTCCTTGGCCATAATAAGTTGCCCCGACTTCTTTAGAAAGACACAAAACAGGAACAGGCACAGGCCATTCTGCCCTTCTAGCTTGCTCCACCACTCACCATGACAAAGGCTGAACATCTAACCTTGTCTCCAGCTGCTGCCTTCTCCTTTGAAGTTAAGGCAACACACCACAGAGATGCCCACGGTTTATGAGGAGTTTTCATCCAGTTATTCGAGAACAGACATTTCAGTTGGTGGGAAATCTAGAACTAGGGCTCTTTGTTTAAAAATCCAGGTGTCACCCGTTTAAGAGAGAGGGGTAGAGAGAGAGAGAGAGAGAAGGAATGTTGCTTCAAAGAGGGTTGTGAATCCTTAAAATGCAGTGGAAGCAAATTCCTGGAGTAATTTGAAGACAGAGGAAGGTAGGTTCTTGATAATCAAGGGGCTGAAAAGTGGGAATGTGGAGTGATCAGATCTGATTTTACTGAATAGTGGGGTAGTCTCAAAGGACCGGGTGGCCTACATTTAGTTTTTTGTTTGTCTGTGGGTGGAGTAGGACAGGGAAGGTGGGACTTGTCGGAGAGCTCTGGAGAATTAGCAGATCATGCTGGGCTGAATGGACTCCTGCTGTGTTCTATGATTCTGAATAGTTCGCACACCTGGTTTGAATTTTAAGTTCTTTCAACCTGAGGCAGATTGAGTAGAGGTAATGAGCAGATTCAGTAGGGACACACTTTCTACTGGATGCAGGAATTGGAAGGAAGGGTCTATAACCAACTTAAAATTAGAGAAGGTCATGGAATAAAGCGATTGGAGAGCAACTTTCCCACAGAAAGGGTCATGGAAATGTCAAGGTCCCTCGTCTGAGAATCCTGGGTGGTTATTTGGAATTTTCAGGGCTTGGGTTTGTTGAACAAAGATGTCAGAGTGTGAAGTACATGTGAGTTAGATCTGCCATTGATCTAGCTGAATTTCAGAATAAGTTGAGGGGCTGAATGGTCTCCTCCTAATCCTATGTAATGCCATTCCCTGTGCTGGCATATCCAGGGTCTTTCTACACTACACTGTTGTCCGTAGTGGGATCCCTAGCACATTCCCAGTGCAGGGGAATGGGGATCCATTTGGAATTTCCCTCTCCATTCCTCAATGGAAGACCTACATTCATATGGCGCCTTTGCCAGCCTCAGGATATCCCAGACTGCGTTACAGACAATGAAATGCCTTTGAAGTGTAGTCATTGTTGTAGTGTAGGAAACAGAACAATTAACTGATCCACAGTAATCTCCCACAGGCAGCAATGAGCAGGGCGGAATTTTTGGTGAAGTTGTTTAAATGATACATATTGAAATGGAATTAGATTTTATTGTCTCATTTACTCAAGTACAGGAATACGGGAGTACAGAGAAAGAGTGAATAAGGAACAGTGCAGTAGTCCCTTATTACTGCAGAGATAGTAGGAACTGCAGATGCTGGAGAATCTGAGATAACAAGGTGTAGAGCTGGATGAACACAGCAGGCCAAGCAGCATTAGAGGAGCAGGAAGGCTGATGTTTCGGGTCTAGAGACTTCTTCAGAAAATGAAGAAATGTCCAGGCCCAAAATGTCAGCCTTCCTGCTCCTTGATGCTGCTTGGCCTGCTGTGTTCATCCAGCTCTACACCTTGTTATCTCATTACTGAAGCAGTCTCTCGGAGTGAGAATGTAGGTGGAAATTTACACCTTTTCCTTGGAACCTAGCTTCCGTGCTTGGAAGCCAGTGGGGCTGGCGCGTCCATAAATCTGTCTCAGAATGTGGAGGTGAACCCTAATTAACCTGACGAGAACATTCAGAGCTTTTCAGCAGGGGAACCGCGTTGTCACAAAAAGATAAGGCAGAAAGTCAAACTTTCATCTGAATGAGTCAGGGAAAGGGGTCACACTCTGCCTTCATAGATCTACACACACTCTCACTCACACCCACTCACACACTCACTCACACACACACTCACACAAACACACACACACTCACACACTCACAGTACACAAACACACGCTCTCACACTCTCTCACACACACGCACGCACACACACACACACACACACTCTCTCTCACACACACACACAAACACACACACACACGCACACACACACACACACACACACACACACACACACACAGACACAGACACAGACACAGACACACACACACAGACACACACACACACACACACATACACTAATCCAGGAGAACAGCAAGGAATCAAGAAGGATAGCATCATATTTATATTACTGGCTGAGTAATCCCTGAGACCTAGGCTGATAATCCAGGAACATTAGTTCAGTCCCAGTATGGCCACTGGGGAATTTAAATTCAATTTAAAATAAAGCTAGCGTCAGTAATGGTGACTGTAAAATCGTGCGATTTGTCTGGTTCACTTTGGGGCCTGATTTCAGATCCACCATCATGTCGATACAGTGTGGAGCTGGAGGAACACCGCTGGCCAGGCAGCATCAGAGGGGTGCGAAGGCTGGCATTGCCCCGACCCTTCTTCAGAAATGGGGAGGGGGTAGAGAGCTCCTAAGTGAATAGAGGGGTGTGGGGCTGGGGGAAGGTAGATGGGATGGTGATCGGTGAGCGCAGGTAGGTAGTGGTGGGGATTGGTCAGTGAGGTGGGAGGGGTGGATAGGTGGGAGAGAAGATGGGCAGGTTGTGTCAGGTCAAGGAGGCAGGGATGAGAGGGAGGGTTGGTCATGGGATGAGGCTGGGGGTGGGGAGATTTTGAAAGTGGTAGAGTCCACATTGAGACCATTGGGTTGAAGTCTTCTGAGGTGGAATATGAGGTGCTGCTCCTCCAGTTTGTGGATGGTGCCATTGTGACACTGGAGGAGGCCCAGAGATGGACATGTTGCCCAGGGAGTGGGAGGGGGGGAGACGGAATGGTTGGTGATTGGAAGGCGACAGTGATTATAGTGTACAGAGTGCAGATGATTCACTAATCAGTCACTGAGTCTGCGATCACCGATGTAGAGGAGGCCACATCGGGAGCAACGGATACAGTAGACCAGTTTGGAGGATGAACAGGTGGATTTGGAAGGATTGTCTAGCACTTGGATGGGGGTGAGGGGGAGGTGTAGAGACAGGTGTAGCACCTCCTGCGGCTGCAGGGAAAGGTGCCGGGGGTGGTGGGGTTGGTGGGGAGTGTGGAGCGAGTGAGGGAGTCATGGAGAGATCGGTCCCTACGGAAGGCAGCTAGGGGTCGGGTGGGAAATATCTCTTTGGTGGGGTCAGATGACAGATGCCAGAGGATGATGCACTGGATACGGAGGTTTGTGGAGTGGACAAGGAGGGGTGGGGGGGTGCAGTTTCTGTCTTTACTTTTGTTGAGGGGAGGGGATTTGAGGTCAGGAGTTGACTCTGAGCTGTCCTTTGAGCTAACTCTCTCACCAGGTCCTCAGCTTGATCTCCATGTTCTCTGGAACACGCAGGGCTTTGCAGTAGGAGACAGAGGGTAATGGTGGAAGGTAGCTTTGTGGACTGAAGGCCCTGTGTCCAGCAATGTTCCACAGGGATCGGTGCTGGGTCAACTCTCATTTGTCGTTTATATAAATGATTTGGATGAGAATGTAGGAGGCATGATTAGTAAGTTTGTGGATAATACCAACAATTGTAGCTTGTGGATGATAAGAAGATTATCTGAGATTACAGTGACATCTTGATCAATTGGGTCATTGGACTGAGGAGTGACAGATGGAGTTTAATTCAGATAAATGCGAGGTATTGCATTTTGATAAAACAAATAAGGGTAGGACTTATACAGTTAATAGTAGGACCCGAGGTGGTGTTGTACAACAGAGACTTAGGGATTCGGGTACATAATTCATTGAAATTTGCATCACAGGTAGACAGGGGAGTTAAGAAAGTGTTTAGCACGCTTACCTTCATTGCTCAGACCTTTGAGTATAGGAGTTGGGACGTTATGTTGAGGTTGTACAGGATGTTGGTGAGGCCTCTTCTGGAGCACTGTGTCCCTTCTGGTCTCCCTGCTATGGGAAGGATGTTAAACTGGAGAGGGTGCAGAAAGGCTTTATCAGGATGTTGCTGGGAATGGAAGCTTTGAGTTATTGAAAATAGACCAGAAAGTCTGCAGTGTTTTTCACTGGAGTGCAGGAAGTTGAGGGGTGATCTTACTGAGGCTTATAAAACCATGCGGGTAATAGATAAGGTGAAGACAAGGGTCTTTTCCCTAAGGTGTGGGGTGCGGGTGGGGTCAAAACTCGGGGGAATATTTTTAAGGTGAGAGGAGAACAATGAAGAAAAAGAAATGAAAGACACAGAGAATGGTTTGTGTGTGGAATTAACTGCCAGAGGAAGTGGTGGATGTCGGTACGATTACAGCATTTAAAGGACATTTGGATAAGTACGTGAACAGGAAAGGTTTGTAGGGATATGGGCCAAGTGGAGGCAGGTGGGCCTGCTTTAGTTTGGAAGCATGGTCAGCATGGACTGGTTAAACAGAAGGGCCTGCTTCCAAGCTGTATCACTCTATGACAGGCAGTCACTAATATTCAATGGAAAGCAACCTTTGGAAAGTCGGAGAGAAAGGGAGTTTTAAAAGGAATTGTTCACATTGAGTAACTCCTGATTCACACAGAACTTGACCTCTGACCCCAATGGAGAGCTGTCCTGCCCTGAACCTCCCATTTGGGAAGCAAGAGTGGTAGGGACAGGCAGTGGGCTTGGTAGCTGTGTGCATGTGTGTGTGTGCACTTGCGTGTGTGTGTGCGCGCGCGTGTTTGTGCGCACACGTGTTTGTGTGCGTGCGTGTGGGTGCGCGCACGTGTGTGTGTGCACATGTGCATGTATGTGTGTGTGTGCGTGTGCACATGTGTGTGTGTGCACATGCACGTATGTGTGTGCGCACGTGTGTATACGTGTGCGCGCATTTGTGTGCATGTGTGCCTATGTATGCATATGTGAGAATATGTGTGTGTGTGAGTGTGTGTGCATGTGAGTGTGTGTGTGCATGTGTATGTGTGTTTGTGTGTGCACGTGCATGTATACATGCATTTGTGTGTGTGCACGTGTGTGCATGTGTGTGTGTTTGCACGTGTGTGTGTCTGTGCACAAGTGTGTGTGCAAATGTGTGTGCATGTGAGTGTGTGTGTGTGCAAGTGACTGTGTGAGTGTGTGTGTGTGAGAGAGTGTGTGTCTGTCTGTGTGTGTGTGTGAGAGAGTGTGTGTGTGTGTGTGTGTGTGTGTGTGTGTGTGTGTGTATGATTTGCAGAGGTGTCTGGATGGTTCTGGGGCAATGTGGAAGTTAATCCGGGGGAAAGCTCTGTGCTTTGTGCATGTCTTTGGATAGTCAGAGCACCACTTTGGATCTACTCCAGGAATAGCTTCGGGGGAGGTCGAGTACCCTATCGGAATATTAAAAGTCAACATGAATGTATACATTGACCATCCAGCTCTTTGGAACTCTATCAGTGCCAATGTACTCCCTCCTACTCCATCCTCTGGCAGAATTTCACAATCTAAAGATTCTTGGAAGATCACTAATCGCTGTGTCAATTATCTCTGGAGCAGCTTATCTTCACATCCCCAAACCAGGGCATATATCAACCTTTCACCCCATCAGATTCCCAAACATTTTCTTCTCTAGTGATAGTTATTGTAGTTATTTCCTAAACATCTTTTGCCCCTTAAATATTTAGAAATTTGTGGCATGCTATTTGTATCTTGTTGCAGGAAGACTGATGCAAGTATTTATTCAAATCCACTGCCATTTCCTAGTTCCCCATTATTGTTCCCCAAGCCTCATTCTCTAATGGCCCGATGTTCACTTTGGCTACTCTCTTTCTTTTTACGGCATTTAAAGAAGCTCTTACTCACCATTTGATATTACTTGCTAGCTTTCCATTATTGTTTATTTCCTCACCCTTCATTATTTTTTGATATATTTCACAACTTTCCCAATTCCTCTAATTTGCCACTATTTTTTTTTCACATTGTATGTTTTTCTTACGATTGAATGCAATCCTTAATTTCCCTGGTTAACTGCATTCAGTTTATCCCTTTCCTAGAATCTTTCTTCCACAGTGGGATGTATTTTTGTTGTAATCATAAACTTTTTCATAAATTTCTGACATTCTTCATCAATCATATTTTCTGCTAACCATTCCCTAATCCACTCCAGCCAACTCTACCATTTTTCCTGAATAATTGCCCTTTTGTAAATATAGCCTAATTGTTAGCAGGTTTGATTAGCAAGTTTAGCAAGAACTGTACAGTAAGTGGAAAAGCCCTGGGGAAAATTGATGAACAGAGAGATCTGGGTGTTCAGGTCCATTGTTCCCTGAAGGTGACAATGCAGGTCAGTAGGATGGTCAAGAAGGCATATGGCATGCTTTCCTTCATTGGGCGGGGTATTGAGTACAAGAGTTGGCAGGTCATGTTGCAGTTGTATAGGACTTTGGTTCGGCCACATTTAGAGTATTGTGTACAGTTCTGGCCGCCACATTACCAAAAGGATGTGGATGCTTTGGAGAGGGTGCAGAGGAGGTTCACCAGGATGTTGCCTGGTATGGAGGGTGCTAGCTATGAAGAGAGGTTGAGTAAATTAGGGTTATTTACATTAGAAAGATGGAGGTTGAGGGGGGGGGGCCTGATTGAGGTCTACAAAATCATGAGGGGTATAGACAGGATGGATAGCAAAAAACTTTTTCCCAGAGTAGGGGACTCAATTACTAAGGGTCATGAGTTCAAAGTGAGAGGAGGAAAGTTTAAGGGAGATATGTGTGGAAAGTTCTTTACGCAGAGGGTGGTGGGTGCCTGGAATGCGTTGCCAGCGGAGGTGGTGGACGCAGACACATTGGTGTCTTTTAAGATGTATCTGGACAGGTACGTGGATGGGCAGGGAGAAAAGGGATGCAGACCCTTAGAAAATAGATAACAGGTTTAGACAGAGGATCTGGATCGGCGCAGGCTTGGAGGGCTGAAGGGCCTGTTCCTGTGCTGCAATTTTCTTTGTTCTTCTGTGTTCTTTGTTACCGACCCAAATCAGAACACCACCCCCAGCAAGTTCCCCACCGAGCCACTCAGCATCCTGAGTTGGAAATATATCACCACTGCTTTAGTGTCGCTGGGTCAAAATCCTGGAATTCCCTCCCTAAGGGTCTTGTGGGTCAGCCCACAGCACATGGGCTGTGGTGGTTCAAGAAAACAGCTCACCCCCACATTGTCAAGGGGCAGTTAGGAACAGGGCAGTACAAAGATACATTTGAACGTATCAGTTGAGCAGGAGCATGCTATTTGGCTTCAAAATGCTAGTGTCCCCAAACATTGCCACATCACATGAAAGAATTAAAAAATAAATGTGAGAAGTGCATTTTATGGATGTGAGTTTGCTCGCTGAGCTGGAAGGTTAGTTTTCAGACGTTTCGTCACCATTCTAGGTAACATCATCAGTGAGCCTCCAACGAAGCGCTGGTGTTATGTCCCACTTTCTATTTATCTGTTTAGGTTTCCTTGGGTTGGTGATGTCATTTCCTGCATTGATGATGTCATTTCCTGTTCTTTTTCTCAGAGGATGGTAGATGGGCTCCAAATCAATGTGTTTGTTGATGGAGTTCCGGTTGGAATGCCATGCTTCTAGGAATTCTCGTGCGTGTCTCTGTTTGTCTTGTCCTAGGATGGATGTGTTGTCCCAATCAAAGTGGTGTCCTTCCTCATCTGTATGTAAGGATACGAGTGATAGTGGGTCATGTCGTTTTGTGGCTAGTTGATGTTCATGTATCCTGGTGGCCAGCTTTCTGCCTGTTTGTCCAATGTAGTGTTTGTCAACGTTCTTGCAAGGTATTTTGTAGATGATGTTCGTTTTGCTCGTTGTCTGTAGAGGGTCTTTTAAGTTCATTAGCTGCTGTTTTAGTGTGTTGGTGGGTTTGTGGGCTACCCTGATGCCAAGAGGTCCGAGTAGTCTGGCAGTCATTTCGGAAATGTCTTTGATGTAGGGGAGAGTGGATATGGTTTCTGAGCCCGTTTTGCCTCTTTCTTTTGGTTTGTTGCTGAGAAATCGGCGGACTGTGTTCATAGGGTTCCCATTCTTTTTGAATACGCTGTATAGGTGATTTTCTTCTGCTCTGCGTAGTTCCTCTGTGCTGCAGTGTGTGGTGGCTCGTTGGAATAAAGTTCTAATGCAGCTTCGTTTGTGGGTGTTGGGATGGTTGCTCCTGTAGTTCAGTATCTGGTCCCTATGTGTTGTTTTCCTGTAGACGCTGGTTTGAAGTTCCCCATTGGCTGTTCGCTCTACTGTGACATCTAGGAATGGCAGAATGTTGTTGTTTTCCTCCTCTTTTGTGAATGTTATGCCAGTAAAGGGTATTATTGATGGTCTTGAATGTTTCCTCTAATTTGTTTTGTTTCGTGATGACAAAGGTGTCATCCACATAGCGGACCCAAAGTTTGGGTTGGATGATTGGCAGAGCTGTTTGTTCGAGTCTCTGCATTACTGCCTCTGCTAAGAACCCTGATATCGGAGATCCCATGGGTGTACCGTTGGTTTGTCTGTAGGTTTTGTTATTGAAAGTGAAGTGGGTGGTGAGGCATAGGTCCACTAGCTTGATGATGTTGTCCTTGCTGATGAGGCTGGTGGTGTCTGGTGGATGTGCCTTCGGAGCTTCTAATAGTGTAGTCAGTGTTTCTTTGGCCAGGTTGATGTTGATGGATGTGAACAGGGCTGTTACGTCAAAGGAGACCATTATTTCATCCTCTTCTATCTTGGTGTCTTTGATTCTATTCAGGAATTCTTGGGTGGAGTGAATGGAGTGGCGGGAGTCTTCTACTAGGAGTTTTAGTCTTTGGTGTAGCTCCTTGGCTAATCTGTAGGTTGGTGTTCCAGGTAGCAACACTATGGGCCTGAGGGGGGCTTCTGGTTTGTGAATTTTTGGTAGTCCGTAGAAGCGTGGTGTGTTGGATCCATCTGGTTTCATTTTTTGGAAGTCTCTCTTGTTTAATTCTCCAGATTCTTGAAGTTTTTTGAGCCTTACTCAACCTCAACCAGAGCTACAAATCTTCTCAAAACTCGCAAGTGGATTTTATGCCAATGCTGGGCATTCACTTTGCCAGTAACCTTATCAAACAGGGGACTGTCTAAGCAGTGAGGAATTATACACAGTGAAGGACTAAAAGGATTCTGTCCCAGATAAATAGGTCATTAAATTGTTACGAATAGGAGGCAAAGATAATCAAAAATGAAAACGGATTCATGGTTGTAACAACGGACCACATCCAAATCCCTGGTTCGACCACACCTGGAGACAGAGTACAGCTCTGAGCAGTACACACCAGGAAGAAGATCCAGACCTTGGAGGGAGTGCAGTGTGAATTCACCAGAACGACCCCGGGTGTTAGGGAGTCATCAATCAAACCAATAACCTGATCTTGAGAGATTACGGTATGGCTTGATCAAGCTTTCCCTGCTGATTGGGTAACCTTGAATTGGGGACCTATTTTGGGGCACAATCTGCACATGGTAATTGTTGCTCACTCAGTTGTTAATTTCCAGTTGGAGTTTGCTAACTTTTAGTCGCCCATAGCTACCGAGGAATCTGGGGCAAAGGCCGGCAGATTGAGAGAGATCATAGATTTGCCATATTCCTAGTGAATGGTGGAACAGGTTGGAGGGTGATCTCCCGTCCCTGTGTCTCGGAGGTGGGTGTAGTGTTGTGGCACAGAGTCAGACCACCTAATCAAATCAGCCTTTCTGACTCTGTGCTCACAACACAGTAAATTTCAAACCTTCAAAGACCCTCAGAATCAACCGCCATGGTTCCTCACCAGAATTTTAAATAATTGGTGCCAGACTCTCTTAAATAATCAATTCAAGACGCTGGGTTTGTAGCCTAAATAAAAGACTTAGCAATTTATTAGCAAGAGAGTAACTTTAACGGAGAGAAAGAGTAAGTAATGAAGTAATCTAATTAATGTCTATGATTTAAACTCAGTAACTTTTGCTTCCAATGCCATTCAAAAGACAGACAGACCAACACAAACAGGAAAATAATAAGAACTGGATGAACACAGCAGGACAAGCAGCATCGAGGAGCAGGAAAGCTGACCTGAAGGGTCTTGGCCCGAAACGTCAGCTTTCCTGCTCCTCTGATGCTGCTTGGTCTGCTGTGTTCATCCAGCTCCACACCTTGTTATCTCAGATTCTCCAGCATCTGCAGTTCCTACTCTCTCTATCCCAGGAAAATAACAAAATTGGCCAGATTATTTCAGCGGTCCCCACATTGCTGTGTTCCACAGGTGTAAATGAGTGTTTCTGGGTTGATCTTATTGAAGACATCAGTCAGGGTCACTTTTACAGTTCACTCTGAGGAAGTTTCAATGATACGTATAATTTAGTTTCTATTCTCTGGGCTTCCAATGGCTGTTACTGGAAGGTTAGTCAGGGAGCTTTCAAACTTTCATACTTTCACATCAACAGCCTCTTGGGATCACCGTCTAAACTCTTCAGCCTGCCCCTCTGTTTGCCCATCATGCTCTCTTCCAGACAAGCTGGCAGGTATTCCCAGGCACTGATCTCAGTAATAACCAAACATCTGCTGTCTGGCTAAACACACCGCTTTCCCTGGTGTCGAGGAGGCCTTTCCATCCGCAACAAATTGACATCCAGGCCTGGTCTTACAAACAAGCACTAGGTTCGTGGTCCCTTTCTTTTCGATACAAGAAACAAAACTAATGAAAATTCAGTGAGAGTTGCAGCGATAGCTAGGAGCTGAGAGCTCTGTGGGTCAGTGAGATTGTTCAGTGTACATCCTGGCCAGTTTTAATTCATCAAATGAGTAATGGTTGCAGCTGGGGAGTCTTAGGATAATTTGTGCTTTAAGGAAGAGGAGAGTGGAAATGAGGATAACGCAATATCTGTCTATCACCCAAAGACCTCCGATTCCTCACTGAGACATGATTTAATTACGTAAAAACACAGACTACTCTCACTGAAGCTCCAATCTGCTGACGGAAACTGGCAAGCTACAATCTGCCAAAATTACATCGGTTACTCTGTGGGGTTGTGTCTTGTACTGTTCCACAGTGTGAAACTTTGGGCAGGGTCAGGCAGCATGCCCCAGCAGGCAGTGTGTAAGTGCACTGCCAGGTGGGTACAGGGGCAGGGAGATCCCACGCTTGATCATTGCTGGGCCCCTGTTACTGAAGTGTCACAGCTGTTGGCCCTGGCATTCCCCTGGGTCAGAAACCACATAGTTTCGCAGAACTTTTACTTCGAGCAGTCACTCAGTGGTCTCACTCCCTTTATCTCTGTGTCAGGGGCTCGTCCCACTCCAAAGGCCTGAATCCAATGACCCAGTGCAGGGCTGTCCTGAGGGAGAAGTACCCTGCTGCAGCTGCTATTATCCAGGGTAAATAGTTAAACTGAATCCCTGCGGCTGGGTACACACAATCCAAAGAGATGATTTCAGGGAGCGTAGGAAAATCCTGGCCAGCAACTTTCTCTGAACCTTCACTGTAAACCATCCAGATACCCTCATGCATAACCGTGTGTGTGGGCGAGAGAGAGAGCGAGAGAGAGCTCGCTACCATCTGATTGGCTGTAGCTTATGATATTACGGGAATGACAACACAGCAGAGCTTCATCCTTGGCCTAAAGTGCTTGGGGATGTGCCAGGCGCTTTTTAAATGCAAGCTCTCCTTCCTTGCTGCAAACAAAACCCTTGCTCATGTGGGTGGGCGGGTGCTTCAGAAAAATAAGCTGAAAGGAGAAGGAAATCACAGCACGCTCTCCCGTGAAGATGGAGCAGTTTCCCCACTTTGCAGATGTAACTTATTATTCACCTTTCTGATCAGAAACACAGAGCAGAGTGGATCTTACAAAATGAGCCACTCAGAGGTGACTATTAATGATAATGTGTCCTGTGGTGTAGCAGTTTGCTTTAAGGCAACTGTCAGTGTTGTTATCTCACCAGTGATGCCAGCAAATTGTTTCATTAATAAAGTTTTCTGGAACTAATAACATTACATAACAATCTGTACAGTGAATGTGTCGACTGACAAGGAATTGTTCAGTAAATAACTCAATGATCCCTGAGTCTTCTCCAGTGAGATCACAGGTTGTCAGTAACAGTGATTTATTGCAAGAACAACAGCTTACAATCTAGCGGAGGGTGCAACTTTTTCAAATAAGCATGACGAGTAATAGGCTGAAATAAAATCTCCACATCTAAGGAGGAGATTACTTTTAGAATCACTTATACCCCGGGGAGGGAGTTACAGACTGGAATCTGAACAAGGGGGTACGGGGCGGTTTATGTACAGAATAACAGATATCCCCCGGGGAGGGAGTTACAGACTGGAATCTGATCGCGGGGTTCGGGGCGGTTTATATACAGAATAACAGATACCCCCCTGGGGAGGGAGTTACAGACTGGAATCTGATCGAGGGGTTCGGGGCGGTTTATATACAGAATAACAGATACCCCCCTGGGGAGGGAGTTACAGACTGGAATCTAATCAAGGGGTTCGGGGCGGTTTATATACAGAATAACAGATACCCCCCAGGGAGGGAGTTACAGACTGGAATCTGATCGAGGGGGGTCAGTGGGGGTTTATATACAGAATAACAGATACCCCCCAGGGAGGGAGTTACAGACTGGAATCTGATCGAGGGGTTCAGGGGGGTTTATATACAGAATAACAGATACCCCCCACCCCCGGGGAGGGAGGTACAAACTGAAATCTGAACGAGGGGTTCAGGGGGGTTTATTTACAGAATAACAGATACCTCCCACCCCGGGGAGGGCGTTACAGACTGGAATCTGATCGAGGGGTTCGGGGGGTTTATATACAGAATAACAGATACCCCCCGGAGAGGGAGTTACAGACTGGAATCTGATCGAGGGGTTCAGGGCGGTTTATACACAGAATAACAGATACCCCCACCCCGGGGATGGAGTTACAGACTGGAATCTGATCGAGGGGGTTCGGGGGGGGGGTTTATATACAGAATAACAGTTACCCCCTGGGGAGGGAGTTACAGACTGGAATCTGATCGAGGGGTTCAGGGCGGTTTATATACAGAATAACAGATACCTCCCCGGTGAGGGAGTTACAGACTGGAATCTAATCGAGGGGGTTTGGCGGAGGTTTATATACAGAATAACAGATACCCCCACCCCGGGGAGGGAGTTACAGACTGGAATCTGATCAAGGGGTTTGGGGGGGTTTATATACAGAATAACAGATAACCCCGGAGAGGGAGTTACAGACTGGAATCTGATCGAGGGGTTCAGGGCGGTTTATATACAGAATAACAGATACCTCCCCGGTGAGGGAGTTACAGACTGGAATCTAATCGAGGGGGTTTGGCGGGGGTTTATATGCAGAATAACAGATACCCCCACCCCGGGGAGGGAGTTACAGACTGGAATCTGATCGAGGGGGTTCGGTGGGGTTTATATACAGAATAACAGATACCCCCCGGGGAGGGAGTTACAGACTGGAATCTGATCGAGGGGTTCAGGGCGGTTTATATACAGAATAACAGATACCTCCCCGGTGAGGGAGTTACAGACTGGAATCTGATCGAGGGATTCGGCGGGGTTTATATACAAAATAACAGATACCCCCACCCCGGGGAGGGAGTTACAGACTGGAATCTGATCGAGGGGGTCAGGGGGGTTTATATACAGAATAACAGATACCCCCCGGGAGGGAGGTACAAACTGGAATCTGATCGAGGGGTTCAGGGGGGTTTATATACAGAATAACAGATACCTCCCGCCCCAGGGAGGGCGTTACAGACTGGAATCTGATCGAGGGGTTCGGGGGGTTTATATACAGAATAACAGATACCCCCCGGGGAGGGAGTTACAGACTGGAATCTGATCGAGGGGTTCAGGGCGGTTTATACACAGAATAACAGATACCCCCCGGGGAGGGAGTTACAGACTGGAATCTGATCGAGGGGTTCGGGGCGGTTTATATACAGAATAACAGATACCCCCCAGGGAGGGAGTTACAGACTGGAATCTGATCGAGGGGGGTCAGTGGGGGTTTATATACAGAATAACAGATACCCCCCGGGGAGGGAGTTACAGACTGGAATCTGATCGAGGGGTTCAGGGGGGTTTATATACAGAATAACAGATACCCCCCGGGGAGGGAGGTACAAACTGGAATCTGATCGAGGGGTTCAGGGGGGTTTATATACAGAATAACAGATACCTCCCGCCCCGGGGAGGGCGTTACAGACTGGAATCTGATCGAGGGGGGTCAGTGGGGGTTTATATACAGAATAACAGATACCCCCCAGGGAGGGAGTTACAGACTGGAATCTGATCGAGGGGGGCCAGTGGGGGTTTATATACAGAATAACAGATACCCCCCAGGGAGGGAGTTACAGACTGGAATCTGATCGAGGGGGGTCAGTGGGGGTTTATATACAGAATAACAGATACCCCCCGGGGAGGGAGTTACAGACTGGAATCTGATCGAGGGATTCAGGGCGGTTTATATACAGAATAACAGATACCCCCACCCCGGGGAGGGAGTTACAGACTGGAATCTGATCGAGGGGGTTCGGTGGGGGGTTTATATACAGAATAACAGAAAGCCCCCGAGGAGGGAGTTACAGACTGGAATCTGATCGAGGGGGTTCGGGGGGTTTATATACAGAATAACAGATACCTCCCCGGTGAGGGAGTTACAGACTGGAATCTAATCGAGGGGGTTTGGCGGGGGTTTTCTCTACAGAATAACAGATACCCCGGGAGGGAGTTACAGACTGGAATCTGATCAAGGGGTTTGGGGGGTTCATATACAGAATAACAGATAACCCCGGAGAGGGAGTTACAGACTGGAATCTGATCGAGGGGTTCAGGGCGGTTTATATACAGAATAACAGATACCCCCCCGCCCCGGGTAGGGAGTTACAGCATGGAATCTGATCGAGGGGTGCGGGGGGTTTACATACAGAATAACAGATACCCCCCAGGGAGGGAGTTACAGACTGGAATCTGATCGAGGGGTTTAGGGGGGTTTATATACAGAATAACAGATACCCCCCGGAGGGAGGTACAAACTGGAATCTGATCGAGGGGTTCAGGGGGGCTTATATACAGAATAACAGATACCTCCCGCCCCGGGGAGGGCGTTACAGACTGGAATCTGATCGAGGGTTTCAGGGCGGTTTATATACAGAATAACAGATACCCCCCGGGGAGGGAGGTACAGACTGGAATCTGATCAAGGTGTTTGGGATTGTTTATATATAGAATAACAGGTATCCAGGAGTGAGTTACAAACCCCAATATAGTCAACAATACCAATTCAAGGAGCAACACAACATTTGCACTGCATGAGTGAAATGTGCTGATTGTTTAGCAAATGGACCCAAGATAATGCACTCGTCGATGATGATTGACAGTAAACTGCCATGCTTTGCCTTAGTTTTGAATCAGTCTGGTTGACTATGATTTTTCGTAACATTGTCCTGTGAAGTGAGTCAGTGAATGGCTATCACCTGAAACATGGTCAGAAATCACACAACACCAGATTCTGGTCCAATAGGTTTATTTGAAGACACACGCTTAGGGAGGTGTCAGTCAGAGAGGTGGCATCAGACATAGAATTTTTAAGCAAACGATCAAAGTGTCATAGAACTGATGCAAATGTGTTGAACAAACCTAAGATGACCACAAAATCTTTAACCAGTCAGAGAGGATTAATATGCAAATCCCGGAATTACTTTCAAGTCACTGCCCCAAGATAACTAAAGGATTTTTCTGTAGAAGGGTCTAGGCCGAAACGTCAGCTTTCCTGCTCCCCTGATGCTGCTTGGCCTGCTGTGTTCATCCAGCTCCACACCGTGTTATCTCAGATTCTCCAGCATCTGCAGTTCCTGTTATCTCGAAAAGTTTTACCAGTTCCCTCAGTTTACGAGAGGTGACACCCCAGGTCAGACAATGCATTTTAGGTGTGAGGCCTTGTTTAGAATCTGGCTGTGTATCAACTTGGAGAAAGACTGGTTTTATTTCCAAAAAAGAAATTTATAAAAAGCCACATTGACTGCCTACAAATTAGTGTTTATTTTAACAAAATAGAATATATCTGCAAACACAAAACTGCAAATGCAAATTCACCCAATAGATTTATATGTATACATGTGCACGGTGTGTGTGCATGTGAGGGAGAAAGAATTTTTCTGTGTGCTTGTGTGTGTGTGCGTGTGTGTGTGTGTGTGTGTGTGTGCGCGCACGTGTGCGTTTCTGAATGTATGTGAGAGAGAGGATCTGTAAGAGTGTGCGAGTGCGTGTGAGAGTGTATAGTGTAGTGGGGTCACCTGCAGTGCAACATGAACCCAAGATCCCGGTTGAGGCCGTCCTCATGGGTACAGAACGTGGCTATCAGCCTCTGCTGGGTGACTCTGCGTTTTCGTATATCCCAAAACCCGCTTTAGAGCGCATTTACCCGAAGATCCGAGGCTGAATGTCCATGACCCGCTGAAGTGTTCCCCCACTGGGAGGGAACGAGACTGACTGGTGATTATTGCACAGTGTCATTCACCTGTTGCCGTAGCGTCTGCACTGTCTCACCAATATCCCGTGCCTCGGGGCATCCCTGCCTGCAGCGTATGGGATAGACAGCATTGGCCGAGTCACATGAGTATCTGCCGTGTACGTGGTGGGTGGCGTTCCCACGTGTGATGGTAGTGCCCGTGTCGATGATCTGGCATTGTCTTGCAGAGGTTACCATGGCAGGGTTGTGTGGTGTGACTCGGCCAATGCTGTCTATCCCATACGCTGCAGGCAGGGATGCCCCGAGGCACGGGATATTGGTGAGACAGTGCAGACGCTACGGCAACAGGTGAATGACACTGTGCAATAATCACCAGTCAGTCACGTTCCCTCCCAGTGGGGGAACACTTCAGCGGGTCATGGACATTCAGCCTCGGATCTTCAGGTAAATGCGCTCTAAAGCGGGTTTTGGGATATACGAAAACGCAGAGTCACCCAGCAGAGGCTGATAGCCACGTTCTGTACCCATGAGGACGGCCTCAACAGGGACCTTGGGTTCATGTTGCACTACAGGTGACCCCCCCCCCAACAATAAACACTCTCTCTCTCTCTCTCTCTCTCTCTCTCTCTCTCACACACACACACACACACACACACACACACACACACACACTCACTCACTCACTCACTCACTCACTCACAGTCACTCACTCACACACGGTCACTCACTCACTCACACACACTCACTCACTCACTCACTCACTCACTCACAGTCACTCACTCACTCACACATAGTCATTCACTCAGTCACACACAGTCACTCACTCACTCACTCACTCACAGTCACTCACTCACAGTCACTCACTCACTCACTCACTCACTCACACACTCAGTCACTCACTCACACACGGTCACTCACTCACACACACTCACTCACTCACTCACTCACTCACAGTCACTCACTCACTCACACATAGTCATTCACTCAGTCACACACAGTCACTCACTCACTCACTCCCTCACTCATTCACTCACTCACAGTCACTCACTCACTCACACACACTCACACACTCACTCACTCACTCACTCACTCACACATAGTCATTCACTCAGTCACACACAGTCACTCACTCACTCACTCACTCACTCACAGTCACTCACTCACACACGGTCACTCACTCACTCACACACACTCACTCACTCACTCACTCACTCACTCACAGTCACTCACTCACTCACACATAGTCATTCACTCAGTCACACACAGTCACTCACTCACTCACTCACTCACAGTCACTCACTCACAGTCACTCACTCACTCACTCACTCACTCACACACTCAGTCACTCACTCACACACGGTCACTCACTCACACACACTCACTCACTCACTCACTCACTCACAGTCACTCACTCACTCACACATAGTCATTCACTCAGTCACACACAGTCACTCACTCACTCACTCCCTCACTCATTCACTCACTCACAGTCACTCACTCACTCACACACACTCACACACTCACTCACTCACTCACTCACTCACACATAGTCATTCACTCAGTCACACACAGTCACTCACTCACTCACTCACTCACACTCACTCACAGTCACTCACTCACTCACACATAGTCACTCACTCACTCACAGTCACTCACTCACTCACAGTCACTCACTCACTCACTCACTCACAGTCACTCACTCACTCACACATAGTCACTCACTCACTCACACACACTCACTCACTCACTCACTCACTCACTCACAGTCACTCACTCACTCACACATAGTCATTCACTCAGTCACACACAGTCACTCACTCACTCACTCACTCACAGTCACTCACTCACTCACACACACTCACTCACTCACTCACAGTCACTCACTCACTCACACACACTCACTCACTCACTCACTCACAGTCACTCACTCACTCACAGTCACTCACTCACTCACTCACTCACAGTCACTCACTCACTCACACACAGTCACTCACTCCCTCACACACAGTCACTCACTCACTCACTCACTCACAGTCACTCACTCACTCACACACACTCACTCACTCACTCACAGTCACTCACTCACTCACACACAGTCACTCACTCACTCACTCACAGTCACTCACTCACTCACACACAGTCACTCACTCACTCACTCACTCACAGTCACTCACTCACACACAGTCACTCACTCACTCACTCACTCACAGTCACTCACTCACTCACACACACACTCACTCACTCACAGTCACTCACTCACTCACTCACAGTCACTCACTCACACACACACACTCAGTCACTCACTCACTCACTCACTCACAGTCACTCACTCACACACACACTCACTCACTCACTCACAGTCACTCACTCACTCACTCACAGTCACTCACTCACTCACACACACACATGCACTCACAGACCCTCTCTCATACTCACACGCACAGTCACACACGGAGAAACTCACACATTCTCTCTCAAGCGCATGTGAGCACACACATGTGTGCACTCACAAAAACCTCTGGGGTGCATTAGCATTTGCAGATTTGTAATTGTAGATATATTAATTTGTGCAAAGTAGCATTTTATAAATTCCTACTTTGGAAATAAAGCAAGTCTGACTCCAGATTCTAAACAAGGCCTCACACCTAAACTGCATTGTCTGACCTGGGGTGTCACCTCTCGTAAACTGAGGGAATTGATAAAACCTTTCGTTATCTCAGGCAGTGATTTGAAAGAAATTCTGCGATTTGCATATTAATTCTCTCTGACTGATTAAAGATTTAACAGCCATCTTAGGTTTGTTTAACACATTTGCATCAGTTTTATGACCCTTTGATCTTTTGCTTATAAATTCTGTGTCTGATACCACCTCTCTCACTGATACCTGAAGGAGGAGCAAGACCCCGAAAACTTGTCTCTTCAAATAAACCTGTGGGAGTATAACCTGGTGTCATGTCATTTTGACCTTGTGCACTCCAGACCAACACCAGCCCCTCCCATGTCATCACCTCAACTGCCTTCAGTGTTTGTAAATGTTCTCTCTGTTTGCAAAGAGCTGGGCCCCATGTTTTAACATTTGGCAGTTCCCATACGCACAGCTATGTCACACTGCAAGCCTGATTGACAATCCCAAATTATTGAGAATGCAATTTTTCATACGATCAGGATTATCCAGCAAATACTGTCCAACTGCAGAATCAGGTCTAATGTTAGACTCTGTGTTGTGAGTTTTACAGGTGTGAGCTGGGCAGATTCAGTCAGTATTTTGCTCATTGTGAATAGATTGCTGTGTATGTTGTGTTATGCCTCACAGTGAGTATGTGATATATTTTAAAGAAAAGCTCATGATATCATCACTGTGTCATGGCACATGAGCTGATGGTATGAAGGTCTCAGTCACCATCTTACTGAGTCCTCCTGTAGCATGAAATGCTGAAGAGTTGTGCTACAGGACATTTGCATTAGCTTTGTCTGCGATTGTAATATCTGTACATACCAATAGTTGTGATAAAAGACTATTGAATTCCCCAGTGTTCTAGGACCCAGGTCTCATTTTCATTACCTACCTACTCACGTACAGAAGGTTTGGAGGGCACATTGTGAGTTAACAGCAATGGCTGTTCATGAAAAAGTATTGTCTAGGTCCTAGTATCACATGACAGACTGGAATCTCATCAACGTCAGTGAAAAAGAGTGTAAACTTGTTTAAAACCCATTCCTGGCTCCCTGCCAACATCATTAATTCAGAATGAATTTCAGAGTTGGCATGCTCAGAGTTGGGAGAGAATTTCCACATCCCATTTTAAACTTTTAAAGTTTTGCAATCATGATGTGACAGGAATGACATTTGTTCACAGGATCCAAGGAAGATGATGAGGATAGACAGGGAACATCGAAAGGATGAAGGGTCTAGGCCCGAAATGTCAGCTTTTGTGCTCCTGAGATGCTGCTTGGCCTGCTGTGTTCATCCAGCTCCACACTTTGTTATCTAAAGGATGGGAAGTGCTCGAGTACACAGAGATGGTCCTGAGCACAGAGGGACATGGAGGGGGAGACTGAAGAAGGCCATGGATTACAAACAGACAATGTCACCAAGTGGCTCATAGTGAGATATACGGCTGGGTAGTGAAGTCAGTTTCACATTTGTATAATGCCTTTCACAGCCTCAGGGCATCTAAAAGCTTTTCACAGCCAATGAGCTGATTTTGAATGGTTATCGATGTTGTAACGCAGTAAACAATAAGCCCACTTTATACACTGCAAGCTCCCACACACTGTACAACCAAAACAACAAACATAAGATGCTGGAGAGAGGTCCCCAGACTGCAGTGCAGCGTTCCCTCCATACCCACGCCGCGTGGGGGAGGCGAGTGAGCTGTGACCTGTGACCAAGAGTTTCAGATGTTGGAGAGAGGTCCCCAGACTGCAGTGCAGCGTTCCCTCCATACCCACGCCGCGTGGGGGAGGCGAGTGGGCTGTGACCTGTGACCTGCAGTTTCAGATGTTGGAGAGAGGTCCCCAGACGGCAGTGCAGCGTTCCCTCAATACCCACGCCGCGTGGGGGAGGCGAGTGAGCTGTGACCTGTGACCTGCAGTTTCAGATGTTGGAGAGAGGTCCCCAGACTGCAGTGCAGCGTTCCCTCCATATCCACGCCGCGTGGGGGAGGCGAGTGAGCTGTGACCTGTGACCAAGAGTTTCAGATGTTGGAGAGAGGTCCCCAGACGGCAGTGCAGCGTTCCCTCCATATCCACGCCGCGTGGGGGAGGCTAGTGGGCTGTGACCTGTGACCTGCAGTTTCAGATGTTGGAGAGAGGTCCCCAGACGGCAGTGCAGCGTTCCCTCCATACCCACGCCGCGTGGAGGAGGCGAGTGAGCTGTGACCTGTGACCTGCAGTTTCAGATGCTGGAGAGAGGTCCCCAGACAGCAGTGCAGCGTTCCCTCCATATCCACGCCGCGTGGGGGAGGCGAGTGAGCTGTGACCTGTGACCTGCAGTTTCAGATGTTGGAGAGAGGTCCCCAGACTGCAGTGCAGCGTTCCCTCCATACCCACGCCGCGTGGGGGAGGCGAGTGAGCTGTGACCTGTGACCTAGAGTTTCAGATGCTGGAGAGAGGTCCCCAGACTGCAGTGCAGCGTTCCCTCCATACCCACGCCGCGTGGAGGAGGCGAGTGAGCTGTGACCTGTGACCTGCAGTTTCAGATGCTGGAGAGAGGTCCCCAGACAGCAGTGCAGCGTTCCCTCCATACCCACGCCGCGTGGGAGAGGCGAGTGAGCTGTGACCTGTGACCTGCAGTTTCAGATGCTGGAGAGAGGTCCCCAGACGGCAGTGCAGCGTTCCCTCCATACCCACGCCGCGTGGAGGAGGCGAGTGGGCTGCGACCTGTGACCTAGAGTTTCAGATGTTGTAGAGAGGTCCCCAGACGGCAGTGCAGCGTTCCCTCCATACCCACGCCGCGTGGGGGAGGCGAGTGAGCTGTGACCTGTGACCTGCAGTTTCAGATGTTGGAGAGAGGTCCCCAGACGGCAGTGCAGCGTTCCCTCCATATCCACGCCGCGTGGGGGAGGCGAGTGGGCTGTGACCTGTGACCTGCAGTTTCAGATGTTGGAGAGAGGTCCCCAGACGGCAGTGCAGCGTTCCCTCCATATCCACGCCGCGTCGGGGAGGCGAGTGGGCTGTGACCTGTGACCTGCAGTTTCAGATGTTGGAGAGAGGTCCCCAGGCTGCAGTGCAGCGTTCCCTCCATACCCACGCCGCGTGGGGGAGGCGAGTGGGCTGTGACCTGTGACCTAGAGTTTCAGATGTTGGAGAGAGGTCCCCAGATGGCAGTGCAGTGTTCCCTCCATACCCACGCCGCGTGGGGGAGGCGAGTGAGCTGTGACCTGTGACCTGCAGTTTCAGATGTTGGAGAGAGGTCCCCAGACGGCAGTGCAGCGTTCCGTCCATACCCACGCCGCGTGGGGGAGGCGAGTGAGCTGTGACCTGTGACCTGCAGTTTCAGATGTTGGAGAGAGGTCCCCAGACTGCAGTGCAGCGTTCCCTCCATATCCACGCCGCGTGGGGGAGGCGAGTGAGCTGTGACCTGTGACCTGCAGTTTCAGATGTTGGAGAGAGGTCCCCAGGCTGCAGTGCAGCGTTCCCTCCATACCCACGCCGCGTGGGGGAGGCGAGTGGGCTGTGACCTGTGACCTAGAGTTTCAGATGCTGGAGAGAGGTCCCCAGACTGCAGTGCAGCGTTCCCTCCATATCCACGCCGCGTGGGGGAGGCGAGTGAGCTGTGACCTGTGACCTAGAGTTTCAGATGTTGGAGAGAGGTCCCCAGACTGCAGTGCAGCGTTCCCTCCATACCCACGCCGCGTGAGGGAGGCGAGTGAGCTGTGACCTGTGACCTAGAGTTTCAGCTGTTGGAGAGAGGTCCCCAGACTGCAGTGCAGCGTTCCCTCCATACCCACGCCGCGTGAGGGAGGCGAGTGAGCTGTGACCTGTGACCTAGAGTTTCAAATGTTGGAGAGAGGTCCCCAGACTGCAGTGCAGCGTTCCCTCCATACCCACGCCGCGTGGGGGAGGCGAGTGGGCTGTGACCTGTGACCTGCAGTTTCAGATGTTGGAGAGAGGTCCCCAGACTGCAGTGCAGCGTTCCCTCCATACCCACGCCGCGTGGGGGAGGCGAGTGAGCTGTGACCTGTGACCTAGAGTTTCAGATGCTGGAGAGAGGTCCCCAGACGGCAGTGCAGCGTTCCCTCCATACCCACGCCGCGTGGAGGAGGCGAGTGGGCTGTGACCTGTGACCTGCAGTTTCAGATGTTGGAGAGAGGTCCCCAGACGGCAGTGCAGCGTTCCCTCCATACCCACGCCGCGTGGAGGAGGCGAGTGGGCTGTGACCTGTGACCTGCAGTTTCAGATGTTGGAGAGAGGTCCCCAGACTGCAGTGCAGCGTTCCCTCCATATCCACGCCGCGTGGGGGAGGCGAGTGAGCTGTGACCTGTGACCAAGAGTTTCAGATGTTGGAGAGAGGTCCCCAGACGGCAGTGCAGCGTTCCCTCCATATCCACGCCGCGTGGGGGAGGCGAGTGGGCTGTGACCTGTGACCTGCAGTTTCAGATGTTGGAGAGAGGTCCCCAGACGGCAGTGCAGCGTTCCCTCCATACCCACGCCGCATGGGGGAGGCGAGTGAGCTGTGACCTGTGACCTGCAGTTTCAGATGTTGGAGAGAGGTCCCCAGACTGCAGTGCAGTGTTCCCTCCATACCCACGCCGCGTGGGGGAGGCGAGTGAGCTGTGACCTGTGACCTAGAGTTTCAGATGTTGGAGAGAGGTCCCCAGACGGCAGTGCAGCGTTCCCTCCATACCCACGCCGCGTGGAGGAGGCGAGTGAGCTGTGACCTGTGACCTGCAGTTTCAGATGCTGGAGAGAGGTCCCCAGACAGCAGTGCAGCGTTCCCTCCATATCCACGCCGCGTGGGGGAGGCGAGTGAGCTGTGACCTGTGACCTGCAGTTTCAGATGTTGGAGAGAGGTCCCCAGACTGCAGTGCAGCGTTCCCTCCATACCCACGCCGCGTGGGGGAGGCGAGTGAGCTGTGACCTGTGACCTAGAGTTTCAGATGCTGGAGAGAGGTCCCCAGACTGCAGTGCAGCGTTCCCTCCATACCCACGCCGCGTGGAGGAGGCGAGTGAGCTGTGACCTGTGACCTGCAGTTTCAGATGCTGGAGAGAGGTCCCCAGACAGCAGTGCAGCGTTCCCTCCATACCCACGCCGCGTGGGAGAGGCGAGTGAGCTGTGACCTGTGACCTGCAGTTTCAGATGCTGGAGAGAGGTCCCCAGACGGCAGTGCAGCGTTCCCTCCATACCCACGCCGCGTGGAGGAGGCGAGTGGGCTGTGACCTGTGACCTAGAGTTTCAGATGTTGTAGAGAGGTCCCCAGACGGCAGTGCAGCGTTCCCTCCATACCCACGCCGCGTGGGGGAGGCGAGTGAGCTGTGACCTGTGACCTGCAGTTTCAGATGTTGGAGAGAGGTCCCCAGACGGCAGTGCAGCGTTCCCTCCATATCCACGCCGCGTGGGGGAGGCGAGTGGGCTGTGACCTGTGACCTGCAGTTTCAGATGTTGGAGAGAGGTCCCCAGACGGCAGTGCAGCGTTCCCTCCATATCCACGCCGCGTCGGGGAGGCGAGTGGGCTGTGACCTGTGACCTGCAGTTTCAGATGTTGGAGAGAGGTCCCCAGGCTGCAGTGCAGCGTTCCCTCCATACCCACGCCGCGTGGGGGAGGCGAGTGGGCTGTGACCTGTGACCTAGAGTTTCAGATGTTGGAGAGAGGTCCCCAGATGGCAGTGCAGTGTTCCCTCCATACCCACGCCGCGTGGGGGAGGCGAGTGAGCTGTGACCTGTGACCTGCAGTTTCAGATGTTGGAGAGAGGTCCCCAGACGGCAGTGCAGCGTTCCCTCCATACCCACGCCGCGTGGGGGAGGCGAGTGAGCTGTGACCTGTGACCTGCAGTTTCAGATGTTGGAGAGAGGTCCCCAGACTGCAGTGCAGCGTTCCCTCCATATCCACGCCGCGTGGGGGAGGCGAGTGAGCTGTGACCTGTGACCTGCAGTTTCAGATGTTGGAGAGAGGTCCCCAGGCTGCAGTGCAGCGTTCCCTCCATACCCACGCCGCGTGGGGGAGGCGAGTGGGCTGTGACCTGTGACCTAGAGTTTCAGATGCTGGAGAGAGGTCCCCAGACTGCAGTGCAGCGTTCCCTCCATATCCACGCCGCGTGGGGGAGGCGAGTGAGCTGTGACCTGTGACCTAGAGTTTCAGCTGTTGGAGAGAGGTCCCCAGACGGCAGTGCAGCGTTCCCTCCATACCCACGCCGCGTGGGGGAGGCGAGTGAGCTGTGACCTGTGACCTAGAGTTTCAGATGTTGGAGAGAGGTCCCCAGACTGCAGTGCAGCGTTCCCTCCATACCCACGCCGCGTGGGGGAGGCGAGTGAGCTGTGACCTGTGACCTAGAGTTTCAGATGTTGGAGAGAGGTCCCCAGACGGCAGTGCAGCGTTCCCTCCATACCCACGCCGCGTGGGGGAGGCGAGTGAGCTGTGACCTGTGACCTAGAGTTTCAGATGTTGGAGAGAGGTCCCCAGACTGCAGTGCAGCGTTCCCTCCATATCCACGCCGCGTGGGGGAGGCGAGTGAGCTGTGACCTGTGACCTGCAGTTTCAGATGTTGGAGAGAGGTCCCCAGGCTGCAGTGCAGCGTTCCCTCCATATCCACGCCGCGTGGGGGAGGCGAGTGAGCTGTGACCTGTGACCTGCAGTTTCAGATGTTGGAGAGAGGTCCCCAGACTGCAGTGCAGCGTTCCCTCCATACCCACGCCGCGTGGGGGAGGCGAGTGAGCTGTGACCTGTGACCTGCAGTTTCAGATGTTGGAGAGAGGTCCCCAGACGGCAGTGCAGCGTTCCCTCCATACCCACGCCGCGTGGGGGAGGCGAGTGGGCTGTGACCTGTGACCTGCAGTTTCAGATGTTGGAGAGAGGTCCCCAGACTGCAGTGCAGCGGTCCCTCCATATCCACGCCGCGTGGGGGAGGCGAGTGAGCTGTGACCTGTGACCTGCAGTTTCAGATGTTGGAGAGAGGTCCCCAGACTGCAGTGCAGCGTTCCCTCCATACCCACGCCGCGTGGGGGAGGCGAGTGAGCTGTGACCTGTGACCTAGAGTTTCAGATGTTGGAGAGAGGTCCCCAGACTGCAGTGCAGCGTTCCCTCCATATCCACGCCGCGTGGGGGAGGCGAGTGAGCTGTGACCTGTGACCTGCAGTTTCAGATGTTGGAGAGAGGTCCCCAGACTGCAGTGCAGCGTTCCCTCCATACCCACGCCGCGTGGGGGAGGCGAGTGAGCTGTGACCTGTGACCTAGAGTTTCAGATGTTGGAGAGAGGTCCCCAGACGGCAGTGCAGCGTTCCCTCCATACCCACGCCGCGTGGGGGAGGCGAGTGGGCTGTGACCTGTGACCTGCAGTTTCAGATGTTGGAGAGAGGTCCCCAGACTGCAGTGCAGCGTTCCCTCCATACCCACGCCGCGTGGGGGAGGCGAGTGAGCTGTGACCTGTGACCTGCAGTTTCAGATGTTGGAGAGAGGTCCCCAGACGGCAGTGCAGCATTCCCTCCATACCCATGCCGCGTGGGGGAGGCGAGTGGGCTGTGACCTGTGACCTGCAGTTTCAGATGTTGGAGAGAGGTCCCCAGATGGCAGTGCAGCGTTCCCTCCATACCCACGCCGCGTGGGGGAGGCGAGTGGGCTGTGACCTGTGACCTAGAGTTTCAGATGTTGGAGAGAGGTCCCCAGACTGCAGTGCAGCGTTCCCTCCATACCCACGCCGCGTGGGGGAGGCGAGTGAGCTGTGACCTGAGACCAAGAGTTTCAGATGTTGGAGAGAGGTCCCCAGACTGCAGTGCAGCGTTCCCTCCATACCCACGCCGCGTGGGGGAGGCGAGTGAGCTGTGACCTGTGACCTGCAGTTTCAGATGCTGGAGAGAGGTCCCCAGACTGCAGTGCAGCGTTCCCTCCATACCCACGCCGCGTGGGGGAGGCGAGTGAGCTGTGACCTGTGACCTGCAGTTTCAGATGTTGGAGAGAGGTCCCCAGACTGCAGTGCAGCGTTCCCTCCATATCCACGCCGCGTGGGGGAGGCGAGTGGGCTGTGACCTGTGACCAAGAGTTTCAGATGTTGGAGAGAGGTCCTCAGACTGCAGTGCAGCGTTCCCTCCATATCCACGCCGCGTGGGGGAGGCGAGTGGGCTGTGACCTGTGACCAAGAGTTTCAGATGTTGGAGAGAGGTCCCCAGACTGCAGTGCAGCGTTCCCTCCATATCCACGCCGCGTGGGGGAGGCGAGTGGGCTGTGACCTGTGACCTAGAGTTTCAGATGTTGGAGAGAGGTCCCCAGACTGCAGTGCAGCGTTCCCTCCATACCCACGCCGCGTGGGGGAGGCGAGTGGGCTGTGACCTGTGACCTAGAGTTTCAGATGTTGGAGAGAGGTCCCCAGACTGCAGTGCAGCATTCCCTCCATACCCACGCCGCGTGGGGGAGGCGAGTGTGCTGTGACCTGTGACCTGCAGTTTCAGATGTTGGAGAGAGGTCCCCAGACTGCAGTGCAGCGTTCCCTCCATACCCACGCCGCGTGGGGGAGGCGAGTGAGCTGTGACCTGTGACCTGCAGTTTCAGATGTTGGAGAGAGGTCCCCAGACGGCAGTGCAGCGTTCCCTCCATACCCACGCCGCGTGGGGGAGGCGAGTGGGCTGTGACCTGTGACCTGCAGTTTCAGATGTTTGAGAGAGGTCCCCAGACGGCAGTGCAGCGTTCCCTCCATACCCACGCCGCGTGGGGGAGGCGAGAGGGCTGTGACCTGTGACCTAGAGTTTCAGATGTTGGAGAGAGGTCCGCAGACAGCAGTGCAGCGTTCCCTCCATATCCACGCCGCATGGGGGAGGCAAGTGAGCTGTGACCTGTGACCAAGAGTTTCAGATGTTGGAGAGAGGTCCCCAGACTGCAGTGCAGCGTTCCCTCCATACCCACGCCGCGTGGGGGAGGCGAGTGAGCTGTGACCTGTGACCTGCAGTTTCAGATGTTGGAGAGAGGTCCCCAGACTGCAGTGCAGCGTTCCCTCCATACCCATGCCGCGTGGGGGAGGCGAGTGGGCTGTGACCTGTGACCTAGAGTTTCAGATGTTGGAGAGAGGTCCCCAGACGGCAGTGCAGCGTTCCCTCCATATCCACGCCGCGTGGGGGAGGCGAGTGAGCTGTGACCTGTGACCAAGAGTTTCAGATGTTGGAGAGAGGTCCCCAGACTGCAGTGCAGCGTTCCCTCCATACCCACGCCGCGTGGGGGAGGCGAGTGAGCTGTGACCTGTGACCAAGAGTTTCAGATGTTGGAGAGAGGTCCCCAGACTGCAGTGCAGCGTTCCCTCCATACCCACGCCGCGTGGGAGAGGCGAGTGAGCTGTGACCTGTGACCTAGAGTTTCAGATGTTGGAGAGAGGTCCCCAGACTGCAGTGCAGCATTCCCTCCATACCCACGCCGCGTGGGGGAGGCGAGTGGGCTGTGACCTGTGACCTAGAGTTTCAGATGTTGGAGAGAGGTCCCCAGGCTGCAGTGCAGCGTTCCCTCCATATCCACGCCGCGTGGGGGAGGCGAGTGAGCTGTGACCTGTGACCTGCAGTTTCAGATGTTGGAGAGAGGTCCCCAGACTGCAGTGCAGTGTTCCCTCCATACCCACGCCGCGTGGGGGAGGCGAGTGAGCTGTGACCTGTGACCTGCAGTTTCAGATGTTGGAGAGAGGTCCCCAGGCTGCAGTGCAGCGTTCCCTCCATACCCACGCCGCGTGGGGAAGGCGAGTGGGCTGTGACCTGTGACCTGCAGTTTCAGATGCT
Source organism: Stegostoma tigrinum (assembly GCF_030684315.1). Classification (NCBI taxonomy): domain Eukaryota; kingdom Metazoa; phylum Chordata; class Chondrichthyes; order Orectolobiformes; family Stegostomatidae; genus Stegostoma; species Stegostoma tigrinum. The sequence goes on along the minus strand of NC_081375.1, from coordinate 5,057,945 downwards.
GGAGAGAGGTTACCAGACTGCAGTGCAGCGTTCCCTCCATACCCACGCCACGTGGGGGAGGCGAGTGAGCTGTGACCTGTGACCTGCAGTTTCAGATGTTGGAGAGAGGTCCCCAGACGGCAGTGCAGCGTTCCCTCCATACCCACGCCGCGTGGGGGAGGCGAGTGAGCTGTGACCTGTGACCTGCAGTTTCAGATGTTGGAGAGAGGTCCCCAGACTGCAGTGCAGCGTTCCCTCCATACCCAGGCCGCGTGGGGGAGGCGAGTGGGCTGTGACCTGTGACCTGCAGTTTCAGATGCTGGAGAGAGGTCCCCAGACGGCAGTGCAGTGTTCCCTCCATATCCACGCCGCGTGGGGGAGGCGAGTGGGCTGTGACCTGCAGTTTCAGATGTTGGAGAGAGGTCCCCAGACGGCAGTGCAGCGTTCCCTCCATATCCACGCCGCGTGGGGGAGGCGAGTGAGCTGTGACCTGTGACCTGCAGTTTCAGATGTTGGAGAGAGGTCCCCAGACGGCAGTGCAGCGTTCCCTCCATACCCACGCCGCGTGGGGGAGGCGAGTGGGCTGTGACCTGTGACCAAGAGTTTCAGATGCTGGAGAGAGGTCCCCAGACTGCAGTGCAGCGTTCCCTCCATACCCACGCCGGGTGGGGGAGGCGAGTGAGCTGTGACCTGTGACCTAGAGTTTCAGATGCTGGAGAGAGGTCCCCAGACGGCAGTGCAGCGTTCCCTCCATATCCACGCCGCGTGGGGGAGGCGAGTGAGCTGTGACCTGTGACCTGCAGTTTCAGATGTTGGAGAGAGGTCCCCAGACTGCAGTGCAGCGTTCCCTCCATACCCACGCCGCGTGGGGGAGGCGAGTGGGCTGTGACCTGTGACCTGCAGTTTCAGATGTTGGAGAGAGGTCCCCAGACTGCAGTGCAGCGTTCCCTCCATACCCACGCCGCGTGGGGGAGGCGAGTGGGCTGTGACCTGTGACCAAGAGTTTCAGATGTTGGACAGAGGTCCTCAGACTGCAGTGCAGCGTTCCCTCCATATCCACGCCGCGTGGGGGAGGCGAGTGGGCTGTGACCTGTGACCTGCAGTTTCAGATGTTGGAGAGAGGTCCCCAGACTGCAGTGCAGCGTTCCCTCCATACCCACGCCGCGTGGGGGAGGCGAGTGGGCTGTGACCTGTGACCTAGAGTTTCAGATGTTGGAGAGAGGTCCCCAGACTGCAGTGCAGCGTTCCCTCCATATCCACGCCGCGTGGGGGAGGCGAGTGAGCTGTGACCTGTGACCTGCAGTTTCAGATGTTGGAGAGAGGTCCCCAGACTGCAGTGCAGCGTTCCCTCCATACCCACGCCGCGTGGGGGAGGCGAGTGGGCTGTGACCTGTGACCTGCAGTTTCAGATGTTGGAGAGAGGTCCCCAGACTGCAGTGCAGCGTTCCCTCCATATCCACGCCGCGTGGGGGAGGCGAGTGGGCTGTGACCTGTGATGGTGATAAAGGGAACTGCAGATGCTGGAGAATCCAAGATAACAAAATGCGGGGCTGGATGAACACAGCAGGCCCAGCAGCATCTCAGGAGCACTGGTGCTCTCTGATGAAGGGTCTCGGCCCGAAACGTCAGCTTTCTTGTTCCTGAGATGCTGCTTGGCCTTCTGTGTTCATCCTGCCCCACACTTTGTTATCTTGTGACCTGTGACCTTCAGTTTCAGATGGCAAAGGAAAAGCTGCAAATAAATCCGCGTACATTCTCGTCCCTCAAAAGCAGTGCCCATTTTTCTCATTTTCAGTCCAAAGGGTACAGTCTGTTACATACTCACACTCTTAAGAGAGATGATATCCCATCTCAAAACTCCATTTCATCTCAAGATATATGACACATGGATGACAAAACACAAGATGTACATATATTCATCTCATGGTAATCTCTTACTCATCTCTTATATTTATAGAATCCCTGCAGTGTAGAAACAGGCCATTCGGCCCATCGAGTCCACAATGACCTTCTGAGGAGCATCCCGCCCAGACCCACACCCTAACCCTATTCCAGTTACCCTGCATTTCCCATGGCTAACACACCTGGCCTGCACATCCCTGGGCATTATGGGTAATTTAGCATGGCCAATTCACACCCTAGCCTGTACGTCTCTGGATTGTGGGAGGAAACTGGAGCACCCAGAGGAAACACACACAGACTCGGGGAGAATGTGCAAACTCCACACAGTCGCCTGAGGGTGGAATCGAACCCGGGCCCCTGGTGCTGTGAGTCTGCGGCGCTAACCACAAATCAGTTATCATCTTTCTCACGTCTCAAGAGTGCTTCTTTCAATCAATATCCTGTATTTTTTGCTCACTAAGCTGTCCCTAAACTAAACACAGATTTGGTGAACACTTTGCCGAACATCTTTGCTCTGTCCAGGGGAACGACACTGAGCTATCAGCTGCTTGTCATTTCAATAAATCCCCTCACTCACACACTGACACCTCCATCCTTGGGCTGCTACAATGCTCCAATGAAGGTCCACACAAGCTGGAGGAACAACACCTCATTTCCCAGGGTAACGCTTCGAGTCTAGATGACTCTTCATCAGCGCTGACATGAAAGTGTGGAGGGGGCAGCTTTTACACCAGCTCTGGTGAAGAGTTATTTAGACTCAAAATGTTAGCTTGCTCTCTCTCCATGACTGAGCTGCTGTGATCTCCACTATTTGTTGTTTTCAGTTCAGATCCCAGCATCTGCAGTAATTTGCTCCGACCCTGTTTCCCGTCTAGGCACTTAACAAGCGTCAGCACTCAACATTGAATTCAACAACGTTGCAGTGTGTGCTCTATGTGGATCACATCTCACTACTCCCTGCTCCTACCCACTCGCCCGTACACCCCTCCTCCACCAACACCACACCATTGCACAATTTCGTGTTTTCATGGCTTTATTCTCAAAACAGCATCTGCTTTTGCTCCAGGCTCTCTCCCTCACTGTTATTAACACACACTTTGTCCTTTACTCTGGGCACCCTCACCATTTGTTTTTCTCTCTTTCCTCCTCGCCTTCTGTTTTTATCTCGCGGTTTGAGTGACAAATACGTTGGGTTGTAAATTTGGGGCTTGGAAATGACCCGTTACACCAGATATCTGAGAAACGAGGAAAGCAAGCATTTATTGAGCAGTGGTGTGACAGAGTTGAGGAAGGGGTGTTGGAACTGTGATGTGACAGGTTGTCTGATAATTGAGACACACTTCTGCACCCATCGCATCATGAGGACACAATTGTGATTCAATTGTCAAAAATGGCCAATGGCTTCTCTTTTGAATTGCTATCCTGAATAAGAGAAACATGGAGCAAAACATCACAGTACAGGCCCTTCGGCCCACTATGTTGTGCCGACCTATTGTCCTACAAAGATCAAACTCCCCTGCGTACCCTACATTTTGCCATCCTCCATGTGCCTATACAAGAGTCACTTAAAAGTCTCTAAAGTATCTGACAAATCCTCCCAGGGTTTATGCACTCAATATAATCTCTTTATTTGGAGCAAAGTGCATTCTTAAAGCAAATGGAAAACACTGGAATACACCGAAACTATGATCTGGAAATAAAGTGATATCCCCTTAACCCCACGGGCAAGCACACACACACACGCACACACAAGCCCACCCACACGCACATGCACACACACACACACACAAGCCCACCCACACGCACATGCACACACACACACACACACACACACACACACACACACACACACACACAAGCCCACCCACACGCACATGCACACATGCACACACACACACACACACACACACACACACACAAGCCCATCCACACGCACATGCACACACACACAAACACACACACACATGCACACCCACACACACACACACGCACCTACCCCTCACACACACACACACACACAGACACACACACACACACTCACTCACACACACACACACACACACACACATACAAAAAGACAAGTCTCTGCAGAGATGATGGCGAAAGGTAAAAGAGAAATATCTGTTACACACAAGCGAAGTACTTGAGAAAGATCATTCTCTCCAGTACAGGAATCATCTCAACAAACCCTGTGATCAGGGGCCACTGACAGAACCAGTCTTTCCCTCCATCCCTGTTTTATTCCAGTATCTGTGTGTCTGTGTGTGTGTGTGTGTGTCTGTGTGTGTGTGTGTCTGTGTGTGTGTGCGTGTGTGTGTGTGTGTGTGTGTCTGTGTGTGTGTGTGTCTGTGTGTGTGTTTCTGTGTGGGCCTGTGTGTGTGTGTCTATGTGTGTGCTTGTGTGTGTGTCTTTATGTGTCTGTGTATTTGTGTGTGGGGGTGTGTGTGCCTGTGTATTTGTGTGCGTGCATGCACAAGTTTGAGTGTCTCAATGAGTGCACACACATCTGCATGTCTGTGTGTGTGAGAGTGAGTGTGGGTGTGTGTGTGAGAGAGAGAGTAAGTGTGTGTGTGTGCGAGTGTGTGTGTGTGTGTGTGTGAGAGAGTGTGTGAGGAGTGGTTGGAAGGTGATTAGAGTTTGAGTCAGTACAGTGGTACAGTTGTCGATTGTTGGTTAATGATTGCCTGGGATCTATTGATTTATAATAAATAATAATTCCTGTTCAGAAACCTGCTCCGCATTTTCTCTCACCTGGGTCTAAAGGCCAGGGGAATCAAGAAATTCTACGCACTTTTCAAAACACTTAGCTTTGTAACGACTCCCAGAGAAGCAGGGCTTGCTTCCCAGCAGACTGCCCTCAATGAGACTGAACGATCAGGATGTAAATAGAAAATATACTGAACTCACAGTGAATGAAGTAATAGTCACCCTGAGAGAAGCTGAGTCTGAGACACAGCAGAATATGGTCAGGGGCTGTCTGATCACACCCACCAGCTTCGAGAGTGAAGGACACATCCAAATCCACCAGGAGTGACCTGTGCAGGGCTGTATCCATAGAATTAAACCAAAACACAAAGCACTTGAAATGCTGTCCACTGTAACATGGACACCAGTGTAAGGGATGGATAATCAAATTGTTCTGAACCTTGCCAGTTGCTGCCTGTGGTATTAAGAATTAAACCATGGATTTAGTGGGTTTGAAATGCTCAGTACATCTGGCAGGGTCTGAGGAGAGAGAAGAGCAGTTAATGTTTCAGTTTGCCGAATATTCATATCCACGCATCTCTCACCAGGCATTGCCTGACGTACTGAATGTTTCCAGTATTTTCTCTTTTTATTTCAGGTTTCTAGCATCTGCGATTATTAACTGTTTTGGACTAATCTGGTTTGACTTTGCTTAATCTTTCAGCCCAGCACAGCTCTCACCCAGTCAGTGAAGGATGGTGGGCTTATAAGGAAGTGGTGCAAGGGAGCTTTGTCCCAGGTGAGTGCCATTCACAACAACTATATTCTTCATCCTTATCTTCACGAAGAAACATCTCAAATAATTTGGGGAACACAGGGCTTACCGGGAATGTGGATCAAATGTGAGGATAGCAAACACAGGGAGGTCGATTATGACTTAAAGGCTTTAAATTGAGAGACAGAAGGTAAAAAGCATCGCAGGAACGGCAGGCAGTAAAGAAGACAAATGGTCTGTTGGCCTTAATGGTGAGAGAGTTCGAGTACAGGAACAGGGATATAGATATTAGTGCATTAGTGAGACCACACCTGGAATAGCGTGAGAAGTTGGTTTGAAGTGTGTCTATGTCAATGCCAGGAGCGTCCGGAATAAGGTGGGTGAACTTGCAGCATGGGTTAGTACCTGGGACTTCGATGTTGTGGCCATTTCAGAGACATGGATAGAGCAGGGTCAGGAATGGTTGTTGCAGGTTCTGGGATTTAGATGTTTCAGTAAGAACAAAGAAGATGGCAAAAGGGGCGGAGGTGTGGCATTGTTGGTCAAGGGCAGTATGACAGTTGCAGAAAAGATGTTTGGGGACTCGTCAACTGAGGTAGTATGGGCTGAGGTTAGAAACAGGAAAGGAGAGGTCACCCTGTTGGGAGTTTTCTATAGGCCTCCGGATAGTGCCAGAGATGTAGAGGAAAGGATAGCAAAGATGATTCTCGATAGGAGTGAGAGAGACAGGGTAGTTGTCATGGGGTCTTCAACTTTCCAAATATTGACTGGGAACACTATAGTTCGAGTACTACAGATGGGTCAGTTTTTGTCCAGTGTGTGCGAGAGGGCTTCCTGACACAGTATGTAGATAGGCCAACAAGGGGCGAAGCCGCATTAGATTTGGTACTGGGTAATGAGCCCGGCCAGGTGTTAGATTTGGAAGTAGGTGAGCACTTTGGTGAAAGGGATCACAATTCTGTTATGTTTACTTTAGTGATGGAAAGGGATAGGTTTATACCACTGGGCAAGAGTTATAGCTGGGAGAAAGGCAATTACGATGAGATTAGGCAAGATTTAGGGAGCATAGGATGGGGAAGGAAACTGCAGGGGATGGGCACATTAGAAATGTGGAGCTTATTCAAGGAAAAGCTCCTGTGTGTCCTAGATAAGTATGTACCTGTCAGGCAGGGAGGAAGCTGTAGAGTGAGGGAGCCGTGGTTTACGAAGGAGGTGAAATCTCTGTTCAAGAGGAAGAAGAAGGCTTATGTTAGGATGAGATGTGAAGGCTCAGTTAGGGCACGTGAGGGCTACGAGGTAGCTAAGAACGACCTGAAGAGAGAGCTCAGAAGATCCAGGAGGAGACGCGAGAAGTCGTTGGCGGATAGGATCAGGGTAAACCCTAAGGCTTTCTATAGGTATTTAAGGAATAAAAGAATGACGAAAGTAAGATTAGGGCCAATCAAGGATAGTAGTGGTAAGTTGTGTGTGGAGTCAGATGAGATAGGGGAAGCGCTAAATGAATATTTTTCAACAGTATCCACTCTAGAAAACGACACTGTTGTCAAGGAGAATACTGGGATACAGGCTACTAGACTAGGTGGGATTGAGGTTCACAAGGAAGAGGAATTAGAAATCCTTCAGAGGGTGAAGATAGATAATTCCCCTGGGCCGGATGGGATTTATCCTAGGATCCTCTGGGAAGCCAGGGAGGAGATTGCCGAGCCTTTGGCATTGATCTTTAACTCATCATTGTCTGCAGGAATAGTGCCAGATGACTGGAGGATAGCAGATGTGGTTCCCCTGTTCAAGAAGAGGAGTAGAGACAACCCTGGTAATTATAGACCAGTGAGCCTTAGCTCAGTTGTTGGTAAAGTGTTGGAAAAGGTTATAAGGGATAGGATTTATAATCATCCAGAAAAGAATAAATTGATTAGGGATAGTCAGCACGGTTTTGTGAAGGGAAGGTCATGCCTCACAAACCTTATTGAGTTCTTTGAGAAGGTGACCAAACAGGCAGATGAGAGTAAACCGGTTGATGTGGTGTATGTGGATTTCAGCAAGGCGTTCGATAAGGTTCCCCACAATAGTCTCTTGTACAAAATGCGGAGGAATGGAATTGTGGGAGATATAGCAGTTTGGATCGGAAATTGGCTTGCTGAAAGAAGACAGAGGGTGGTAGTTGATGGGAAATGTTCATCCTGGATTACTAGCGGTGTACCGCAAGGGTCGGTGTTGGGTCCACTGCTGTTTGTCATTTTTATAAATGACCTGGATGAGGGCGTAGAAGGATGGGTTAGTAAATTTGCAGATGACACTAAGGTCGGTGGAGTTGTGGATAGTGACGAAGGATGCTGTAGGTTACAGAGAGACATAGATAAGCTGCAGAGCTGGCCTGAGAGGTGGCAGATGGAGTTTAATGCAGACAAGTGTGAGGTGATACACTTTGGTAGGAGTAACCAGAAGGCAAAGTACAGGGCTAATGGTAAGATTCTTAGCAGTGTAGATGAGCAGAGAGATCTCGGTGTCCATGTACACAGATACTTGAAAGTTGACACCCAGGTTGACAGGGCTGTTAAGAAGGCATACAGTGTTTTAGCTTTTATTAATAGAGGGATCGAGTTCCGTAATCAAGAGGTTATGGTGAAGCTGTACAAAACTCTGGTGCGGCTGCACTTGGAGTATTGTGTACAGTTCTGGTCACCGCGTTATAAGAAGGATGTGGAAGCTTTGGAAAGGGTGCAGAGGAGATTTACCAGGATGTTGCCTGGTATGGAGGGGAGGTCTTACGAGGAAAGGCTGAGGGACTTGAGGCTGTTTTCATTAGAGAGAAGAAGGTTGAGAGGTGACTTAATTGAAACATATAAAGTAATCAGAGGGTTAGACAGGGTGGATAGGGAGAGCCTTTTTCCTAGGATGGTGACGGCGAGCACGAGGGGGCATAGCTTTAAATTGAGGGGTGAAAGATACAGGACAGATGTCAGAGGTAGTTTCTTTACTCAGAGAGTAGTAAGGGAATGGAACGCTTTGCCTGCAACGGTAGTAGATTCGCCAACTTTAGGTACATTTAAGTCATCATTGGATGAGCATATGGACGTACATGGAGTAGTGTAGGTTAGATGGGCTTGAGATCGGTATGACAGGTCGGCACAACATCGAGGGCCGAAGGGCCTGTACTGTGCTGTAATGTTCTATGTTTTATGTTCTATAACTTTATCTGATGGAGGGTGCTCTGGTGATGGGGGAATACAGTGAAGGTTTATCAGGCTGACTCCTGGGATGGCAGGACTGATGTATGAGGAGACACTGAATTGGTTAGGATTATATTTCCTGGAGTTTAGAAGTGTGGGGGGTGTGGAAACTGATAAAGTTGAACAGGACTAGACAGGGTAAACACAGGAAGGAGGTTTCAGACAGTGGGGATGTCCCGAACCAGGGTCATTGTTTAAGGAAACAAAGTGTGGAGCTGGATGAACACAGCAGGCCAAGCAGCATCTCAGGAGCACAAAAGCTGACGTTTCGGGCCTAGATCTCTGATGAAGGGTCTCGGCCTGAAACGTCAGCTTTTGTGCTCCTGAGATGCTGCTTGGCCTGCTGTGTTCATCCAGCTTCACACTTTGTTATCTTGGATTCTCCAGCATCTGCAGTTCCCATTATCATTGTTTAAGGATACAGAGGTAGGTCATTTAGGACTGGGATGTGGAGAAATGTCTTCACCCAGAGAGTGTGGAATTCACAATAACAGAAAGTAGTTGAGGCCAAAACATTGAAGACTTTTAAGCAGGGCTCTGATATAGTTCTTAAAGCTTTAGGCACCAAGAGTATGGGGAGAACGTGGGAACAGTTGGATGATCAGCCACGATCAGACTGAATGGAAGAGCAGACACAAACGGGCCAAATGGTTGCCTTATCCTCCAATTGTTTTTACATTGCTGTGTTTCTCTGTGACAGCCCTTGACATCAAGGCTGCATTCGACTGTGTGTGGCATCATGGAGCACTAGAAAAACCAGAATCAATCGGTATCACGGGGCAAACTCTCTGCTCATTGGAGACATACCTGACACATAGAAAGATGGTTATAGTTGCTGGGGGTTAGTCATCTTAGCTCCAGGACACCTCTGCAGGAGTTCCTCGGGGTAGTGTCCTCGGCCCAACCACCTTCAGCTGCTTCATTAATGACCTTCCCTCCACCATATGGCCAGAAGTGGGGATGTTCACCGGTGATTGTACAAAGTTCACCACCATTCGTGACTCCTCAGGTACTGAAGCAGTCCGTGTCCAAATGCAGCAAGATCTGGACAATATCCAGGCTTGGGCTGACAAGTAGCAAGTCACATTCGTGCCACACAAATGCCAGGCTATGACCATCACCAGTAAAAAACAATCTAATCACCATTCCTTGACATTTCAATGGTGTTACCATCGCTGAATCGCTCACTATCAATATCCTGGGGGTTATCATTGACCCATATCAATGCAGTGACTACAAGAGCAGGCTAGAAACTGGGAATACTGCAGGGAGTAACTCACCTCCTGACTCCCCAAAGCCTGTCTCACCATCTACAAGGCACAAGTCAGGAGTGTGATGGAATACTCCCCACTTGCCTGGATGGGTGCAGCCCCAACAACACTCAGGAAGCCTGACACCATCCAGGACAAAGCAGCCGCTCGATTGGTACCACATCCACAAACATCCCACTCCCTCCACCCACCGACGGTCAGTAGCAGCAGTGTGTACTATCTACAAGATGCACTGCAGAAATTCACCTTGTTGCTGTTGAGTGCTGGTACAGAGCAGACTGGAGGCTAGAGCAATGTGGGGACGGTTGCTGGACTTGGGCTAGGTACCATGTGCTGAGCTGCTGCTGTTTTGCACATCTTTGGAAATTCTTTACTGGACTGTGATGTAAATCCTTTCAACAATGTTATAACCACCTCATTTCGACCTTATTCTTAGACATAAATGTAAAGCTACTACTTTCCTTTCAATCCTCTTTTATATATTAATGCTATTTTTTTACTCTGGAAGATCTGTGTGTAGGTTCTTGTACCTGAGGTGGTGTTTTTATAAGGCAGCCATGGTAAAATGGTTTCACTGTTATCCTGTAATTCTGTATTGGAGTACACGTGACAATAAAGGATATTCATATTCACAGATCCTCAGGCAGCCCCTTCCAAACACACCGTCACTTCCATCTGGAAGGACATGGGCAGCAGATACATGGGAACACCACCCCCTGCAAGTTCCCCTCCGAGCCACTCACCATCCTGACTTGGAAATATATCACCGTTCCTTCACTGTCACTGGGTCCAAATCCTGGAATTCCCTCCCGAATGGGGGGCGGTGGTTCAAGCAACAGCAGGTGGACTGCAGCGGTTCAAGAAGGCAGCTCACCCCCACCTTCTCCAGGGGCAGCTAGGGACAGGCAGTAAATGCTGGCTCAGCCAGCGATGCACACATCCTATGAATGATTGTAAAAGCGATCACCTCCCCCCCAACCCCTCCATGGGTGAAGGAGCACACCCCCAGCCTATGCACTGTCTCTGTAATGAACTGAAATGCCTCTTTCTTGACCATTGTTTGACTAAATCTGTGCAGCCTTTCTATTCCCTCGATATCTCCCCTCTCATGTTCACTGCCCATATTTATAAAGGTCAGGCACAGGAGAGCTATCGAACCGTTATTCTCATTTCTAGTTACCTCACTCTCTTTCTTTGTCGCAATTTATCAAAACCCCTCTGTCTGTCTCACCTTCTCTCGTTAAACTAGCTTCCCTCAATCTCTATCAGCAAATCCATGTGCGAAACAACAGGACACCAGACAGTTCGAGAATGTTCATCCTTGCTCTCTCTCAGTTTGCATCGAAAGGATCAGATGCAGATTTCTGGCTCTGAGGCTGCCAGTGGGATGGGGGCAGGGTTTGGCGGGGGGGGGAGTGGGGGGGTGAGGCAGGGGACGGATCGGGGTGGCATTGTTTACTCCGAGGCTGTAATCATAGAATCCCTACAACGTAGAGGCCGGCCATTCAGTTCACACAGACCCCCTGAAGAGTATTCCACCCAGACACATCCCCATAACACTGCATTTCCCGTGGATAATCCACATTCCTGAACACTATGAGCAATTTCCCATGGGCAATCCACCCAGCCTGCACATCTTTGGACTGTGGGAGGAAACCGGAGCACCCGGAGGAAATCCACGCAGACACGGGGAGAATGTGCAAACTCCGCACAGACAGTCGCCCAAGGGTGGAATCGAACCCGGGTCCCTGGCGCTGTGAGGCTGCCGTGCTAACCACTGAGCCACCGTGCCACCCTTAAAAGTATCAGTTGAAACTTTACCCATGTCCCAGAGCAGAGAGTGGGCAAATTGTGGTAATATGTTCTGCCTAGACCTTGAATATAAGCTTCTTAATGACAGCTTAAAGCTTTGCCATCGATTTCTGTGAGTTCAGCGCGCCCAGGCTGAGGGAGACTGGATTATCGAATGGAAATGAACTGGGCCCAGCAATTCCAAAAAATGTACGACAGTAACGAGAGCACACCCAGTGAGATGGGAATGTTGCTGCTCTGTTACCATTCCCAGCTCCTCAGGGTCATTGACACGCACCAGGTCAAGGCAGATGACTCACTGCCCACTCCTCCTCCCCCTCTTCACCGATGGCCAGCTGCCATAAACTAAACCCCCACCCCTCCCTGAGTCAGACAATCCCACTGCAAACAAGCAGGGTGTGCAGGAGATACACCCAGGGGGCTGTCTGAGGTGGAACAGTTCACCGATGAAGAGGGGCTGCATAAGGTCGCGCCGTTTTATTTTGGAGCAGAGAAGATGGTGGGGGGGGGGACCCGATAGAGCTGTGTAATATTATGAGGGGCATGGACTGAGTGGATAGGAAGCAGCTGCTCTCCTGAGCGTAACGGACATCGTTTTAAAGTGAGCTGATTCAAGCAAAACATTTTCACCCAGAACGTGGGTTGGATTGTAGAATGGGAGGGCGGTTCATGCAGGAAACCTCACAACCTTTAAAAAAAACTTAGATAAGCCGTTGAATTGTAACAAGGCTGTGGGTTTAGTGCAGAAAGTGGGGCTGGTGTAGGAGTAGTGTACTCTTCACAGGATAGACTCAATGAGCCGAAAGGCCCCTTCTGCACTGTACGACTCTATGATTCAAATCCCACTAAATTAAGTAGGGGACCAAATTGCAGCTGATATCCCTCAGTGTGGAGCTGTGTTACCTGTGGGATAGCCTACCAGGTGAGACATGAGGTTATCATGAGGAGATGAGGCCTCATTGCAGATTGGAGGCTGGGTATTGGCACAGATTGGGGCAGAAGGACTGTAAATTGTGTACTTCTTTTATTTTTGCTTTTTCTTCTTATGCTAGATTTTTTATATACTTTTTCTATTTTATGCCAAATACTTAAGGATCTGTACCTATGTAGATCGTAAGCCTTTCATTGCGCTCATTCAAGTGCACATGACAATAAAACTAACTCATATAAAAGCAAGATAACACAGCGAGAAATCTCCCCTCCCCCCACTGCATCACACAACCAGCCCAGTTCGTCCCTCCCCCCACTGCACCACACAACCAGCACAGCTCTTCCCCTCCACCCACTGCATCCCAAAACCAGTCCAGCCTGTCTCTGCCTCCCTAACCTGTTCTTCCTCTCACCCATCCCTTCCTCCCACCCCAAGCCGCACCTCCATCTCCTACCTACTAACCTCATCCCACCTCCTTGACCTGTCCGTCTTCCCTGGACTGACCTATCCCCTCCCTACCTCCCCACCTATACTCTCCTCTCCACCTGTCTTCTTTTCTCTCCATCTTCGGTCCGCCTCCCCCTCTCTCCCTATTTTTTCCAGAACCCTCACCCCATCCCCCTCTATGATGAAGGGTCTAGGCCCGAAACGTCAGCTTTTGTGCTCCTGAGATGCTGCTGGGCCTGCTGTGTTCATCCAGCCTCACATTTCATTATAATAAATTTTTCCATCCCCTCCCCTGTCTGCTTTCCGGAGAGACCACTCTCTCCGTGACTCCCTTGTTCGCTCCACACTGCCCTCCAACCCCACCACACCCGGCAACTTCCCCTGCAACCGCAGGAAATGCTACACTTGTCCCCACACCTCCTCCCTCACCCCCATCCCAGGCCCCAAGATGACATTCCACATCAAGCAGAGGCTCACCTGCACATCTGCCAATGTGGTATACTGCATCCACTGTACCCGGTGCGGCTTCCTCTACATTGGGGAAACCAAGCGGAGGCTTGGGGACCGCTTTGCAGAACACCTCCGCTCAGTTCGCAACAAACAACTGCACCTCCCAGTCGCAAACCATTTCCACTCCCCCTCCCATTCTCTTGATGACATGTCCATCATGGGCCTCCTGCACTGCCACAATGATGCCACCCGAAGGTTGCAGGAACAGCAACTCATATTCCGCCTGGGAACCCTGCAGCCATATGGTATCAATGTGGACTTCACCAGTTTCAAAATCTCCCCTTCCCCTACTGCATCCCTAAACCTTTTATTATCTTGGAATCTCCAGCATCTGCAGTTCCCATTATCTCTCACATTTCATTATCTTGGATTCTCCAGCATCTGCAGTTCCCATTATCACCAATAACACAGTGAGAAGCTGGATGAACACAGTGGGCCAAACAGCATCAGAGGAGCAGGAAAGCTTGACATTTCGGGTTGGGACCCTTCTTCAGAAGGGACCCCTTTTTCTGAAGAAGGGTCCCGATCCGAAAGGTCAGCTTTCCTGCTCCTCTGATGCTGCTTGGCCTGCTGTGTTCATCCAGCTCCACACCGTGTTATCTCGGATTCTCCAGCATCTGCAGTTCCTACTATCTCTCATACAAAAGCAAAGCTCCATTTACCAACTTGGCTCATATAAAACAGTGGCATGCCATTGATTGAAGAGGAGCTGCGGCGATATATAAACTCAAGTCTACCTCTTCTTCCTTTAGATAAGCACACAGCGGGGAAAGGGGCATGTTTCACTCCCACCTGTCACCATGTGGTTTTACTGCTGCTCAATAATTCCTCATAACATCACTGGTTAATTAATCCCGTCTTAATCCTGTCAATTGTTTAACAAAGTTACTCAATACCTTTCTTCTTTAAAACAAAAGCACCTTGCATATCCACTGTGCCATTCAGAGAATGTCAGGATTTGTTGAACTGTTTCAATCAATGGGTTATTTTTTTCAGCGTGTTTGCTGTTGAGATGCAGGGAGCTCGGCAGCTAATTCCCACACAGTGAGACCCTGTGAATTACAATCTGACTGCGTAATCTGCAGGAGTGGATCGGAGAGAGAGAAACCAGAGTCCGCAGGAAGCTTTGGGTAGCTGGTGTGGAGGGGTGCAGGCAGGTTGGAGGATCTTCTCCAGGGCCTGCCCCTTGGCCTGGCCAGGCTGGCTATTAACAGGTCCAGGGAGTGGGCCTTGGAGGTGGGCCAATTCTGCTGGCCAGCTGGCAGCCTGCACCCTTCTGTGGTTATGTTCGAATCTGGGTGTGCTTGGAGAGAGAGCACATGGTGTCCGCCAGTGCTCTCGATGCCTTAAGGGAGAGGTGGACACTGCTGAGTGTAGAGTGCATTATCAGCCCCTCCAACTTCATTTTAATTTGCCCCCTCCCTCTCTGTCCCATCTGATGTCATTGTATCAGGAGGTAAATAAATAATTAGGAATACGGGTGGGGGGGATTCTGTCACATCAGCTTGTGGTTTGTGTGGAGGGCACTGAGCAGACTGGGCGGGGGACGTTGGGGGAGGAGCTGGTCATCTTTGTCTCTCCCTTCATGAGAAAAAGGGGTGAGTTTTGGAGGGAGGGTCAAAATCAAACTGCCCGAATCTCCTCTCCCCCCACCTACCCCACTCTGAGTTTTTGAGGGTGGGGTAGTGAGGGAGGTGGACACTGACGACAGTGAGACTATGATATCAATTCCTTCACCTTGGAGAAATGCTAGCTCAGTGCTGATGATGCTTTTCAAATCTCTTTCGGGATCAGAAGATGCAGAAATTGACAGGGTTTAATTTCTCCCAGCAAAGCCTCAGCATAAACTCTCCACCCCCTCGCCCAGTATCACTGTCACACGGCTCTCTCTGGCTGCTCAGGCAGTGGGATGGAGAGAGGCGGCGGGGAGAGAGAGTGGGAGAGATATAGACAGAGAAAGGGGGGGAGAGAGAGAGAGAGGCTAGGGGAGGTGAGGGGAGGTGGAGGGGGGGAGAGTGAGAGAGATACAGACAGAGAGAGGGAGGGTAGAGAGGGGGTCAGAAGGTAAGGGGAGAGAAATACAGAGAGACAGATGGAGGGAGAAAGGGAGAAGAGACAGAAAGATGGGAAGACAGTGAGGGAGAGACAGATAGATAGACAGAGAGAAAAACAGAGCTCAATGAGTTTCTCACCACAATGAGACAATAAACAGTACTGTTGAGGACAGTGTCAGCTGACCCCAGGAAATGTCGGTAAGAAACAGGGAGCAATTCCCAAAACCCAGATAATTGGGGATGCTGAGAGGCACAGATGGAAATATAAATATCTCTCCCTGCTTCATTGTGTTATTAAAAGTATTGGGTAACTGTCAGCACAATGCCTAGGAGCAGGACACCCTGGGGTTACTGGAATCTACTACAGGGCTGTTTAAGGGGCGGTTAGGTGTTACGCTGGATGTGGGTCTGGAGTCACATGGAGGAAAGGATGGCAGTTTCTTTCCCTAAAGGGTATTAGTGAACCAGGTGGGCTTTCCCCAACATCTAGCAATGGTTTCATGCTCATTATTAGACTCTCCATTCAATATTCTCATTGAATTTAAATGCCACTTTCAGCTGCGGTCTGACTCAAACCTGGTTCTTTGGAACGTTAGCTAAGTCTCTGGATTAAAACCCAGTGACACTACCACAAAACCGTCATCTCCTCCCGGGGAAATAGTGTCGTCCCTCCCTCTGGGCCAGGAAAGTCCCAGGAAATACGCCGTGGGGTATTTCTGAGCAGGTTGATGTAAAAATGACAGGATTCAGGTCCTTGTGGTGAAATAGGAAGCTCTGAACGGGACAGAGGTTCAGGATCAAGACAGACTCTCCCCGGGGGAAAGTTACAGAGTCAGGTCCTGGGCCAGTCTGAAGATTTCAGCCATGAACAAGGCCCAGACCATCAACTCTGCTTCTCTCTCCGCAGACACTGCCAGTCTCCCCAGGAAATACTGTTCTCGTGTTCAGCTGGCTTGCTGCTAAACCAGAAATAGATCCCAGTTGTGGAGGGAGTGGTGCAGTGACTGGGGCTCACTGCAAGTTAGATGGTGGAGATTTGAATGTATTGGGGTTAAGCTCAGGATGTTGAGTTGGGGAGTCTGTGTGCCCTGCATCAGTGAACAGTCGGTTCAGTCTGTTTGCTCCATCGTCTAGAATCGGTGATGTTTGGTATGATTCCTTTCTGGCAGGGGTTGGGGTCTAGGAAAACACATGGGAAAGCCATTGTCCAAGAGGCAGCACCGGGGTCTGATGGGCTGAATAGCCTCCTGCTAGCATTCTGAGTTGTTTTGCATTGCTTAATCCATGAGTAACACAAGAACACAACCAAAAGCAAACCGTTCAAAACACAGCAAAACAGGGAGACCATGAGCAACAAGTCACACAAGGGAAAGTGGACAGTTAATTATGTTACAAGAGATTCAATTATAAAGATATATATAATTGGCCTCAGCAAATCAGAATGATTTGCTTTGCAAACTAATTATTTCATAAATTTATCTTTTTCCACTCCACAACCAAGACAAATTGGCTGTTTAAATTTAATATCACAGCAATCGTCACGAGGGGAACATCACCGTCTGCAGCCTCCAGTTGCAGAATCACAGAATTGTTACAGTTCAGGAGAAGGCCATTCAGCCCAACACCCCCAGACTGTTTTCAAACTGAGCAGCTCCTACTCATCCCCTTCACCTGCTTTCTCCCTTCAAAGATCATTTCAAACAGATTTAAGGGAGTGTTACTCTGTATTTAACCCTGTGCTGTCCCTGTCTTGGGGGTGTTTGATGGGGGTCAGTGTGCAGGGAGCTTCACTCTGTTTGAGGTGAATCTTTCCCATTGTCTCCATGGAGAGTAGGGGCTCTCACTAAACAAGTAGATTTATTCTGTGCCCGAGGGGAAATCAAATTGACAAAGAAGTGCCTCAATGCTAGTATTCAGGACTGGGGTTTGTTTGATGGCCTGAATGACCTCTGCCTGTCCCTATCTATTACCTCTTTATAGTGGAAGGGCTCAGGGTTAGAGGTACACAGACTGGGAAGCCGGAGCTATGAATGTTGTTCAGATTTCCCATTAACCCACAGCCCTGACCGTGCATTTGATCTGAATAATGTGCCATGACATTATTTGAAGAGGGGCAGAGAGGTCTCCCTCCAATCCTGGCGCTGTGTTGCCAGGACAGATACGATGAGCTGAATGGCCTCCCCCAATGTTGCTTTTCCTGTGAATCTGCGGAATTATTGAAATGATCCCAGAGGGGAGGGAGTTACATAAGTGTCTTTCCACCCAGCATGTAATTTTTGGAGGAAACATTAGCAGAGAAGCCTTATTCACCAATACATAAACCTCCAGAACAGTTACAGCAAAGAAACAGGCCATTCAGCCCAATGAGCCTAATCTGGGTTTTGAGATTCCTCCCACTCCTCTTCATCCTGCTCCATGTGTTTTTTCCAGCTTCCTGGGACCACCTCAGCCTCTCCCCATGGGGGCACTTTGGACATTCTCCCGCCTTGTTTGGAATTGTTGTAGTTAACTGCTTAGTTTCTAACCAGTGCAGACTCAACGAGCTGAAGGGCCTTTTTCTGTGCTCTAAGAGAGACGTCCTATTGAATTGCGTTCTGGACTTTTGCCAACTCCCTGACAAATGGAAACATGTTTGTGAAGATCTTTTCTCTCAAACCCTCAGGATTTCAGCCTCAATGCGTTTGGGATTTTCGGAGGGAATTAAAACTCTTAGTTCTGGTACCACTTTGTTCATCCCCCTTTTGGGTCTTCTCCAGCTTTCTACATACAGACTCTGCAGCTTGCACAGTTCATAGTTCATAGAATCCTTACAGTGTGGAAATAGGCCCTTTTTAAGTCCACACCGACCCTCAGAGCATCCCACCCAGACCCATCACCCTGTAACCCACACACCGCTGAACACTACGGGCAATTTAGCATGGCCAATCCACCTAGCCTGCACATCTTTGGACTGTGGGAGGAAACCGGAGCACCCGGAGGAAACCCACGCAGACACGGGGAGAATGTGCAAACTCCACACAGACATGCACCCGAGGGTGGAATCGAACCTGGGTCCCTGTTGCTGTGAGGCTGCAGTGCTAACCCCTGAGCCACCATGCCGCCCTAAAAAGTTGGAACGCTTCACAACTTTGTGCGTTCTCCAATCACAGTCACGTCCGAGTTCATCACAAGTTCACTGTAACTTCTTCCCGTTGCAAATTCTTGCAAGTTTTTGTACGAAGAAAATATTGTGCAAGCACCATTTTACATTCAAATGTAATATTGTTTCCTCTTTTTTATCCATAAAGTGGTTTGAATTGATTGGAGCAATTGATTTCTTTTTAATGAATTTCTTATTTTCCAAAGGGTCTAGAGAAATACGATGTTAAGCAAACAGTTTCAGATATTTTTGAATCAACCTGTTCAGGGACGTTACAACATGCCCTCTGAAACAAGCGGAACTTGAAATTGGGTCTCCTAGCTCAGGGGTGGGGGCACTACCGCTGAACCACAGGATTCTTGAAGTGAATGGTTCCCGAGAGGGTGTGCTTCTGTTGGAGGGAGAGCTGGTTATTGGTAATGTTCTCTTTTTCATTAAGCGAACAATCTCCCTGTTGTATAAAATGGTTACTCCGAAATCATCTAAAATTACAGAGCAGGATCAGCAAATGACATCAATGACATTAAATGATATACAGTAGAGAGAACCAGTCTAATTTGCCATGTTATTACACAGGAAGAGAAAAGCTGCCTTTTCCCCTGAGGGCCATTAATCTATTAACCAGTGCACTCAGAATAATGCACACAGCAATTTTAACTTGTGGACCGCAATCCTTAATAACTCGAAATGAATATCAAATAGAAAATGTTCAGGTCCTTCCGATCTGCGGCCATATTTTGAGCTGAGCTCTCCTTCAAGTTTAGAGCTTTGTTTCGGTTGTCCAGGGTGAATTGAAGAGCTTTGAAGGAAATGATTCCAAACAGGGACTCGCGAACCAGCGATAATTAGATAAGGGATAAGGAAGACAGAATTAGTGTTACAACTCCCCTTGTTGCTGATCTTATTAACATGAAGCAGAGTTCACAGCCACTCCCTGAATGCTAATAATTAGCTCATTTTTGGCTACCCTGAATATCACCAATAAAGTGAGAACAAACACAGGACGCTAACACAGTCAGCAACATTGCCATGAGTGAAATACACCCTGTATAAATGAACTGTATTCAGCCAGTAATGCGTGTGGTATATCCTTTACTCATTACTAGGATGAGGGTATCTCTGGCTAGGCCAGCATTTATTGCCCATCACTAATTGTCCAGAGAGCATTTAAGAGTCAACCACATTGCTGTGGGTCTGGAGTCACATGTAGACCAGATCAGGTAAGGATGACAGTTTCCTTCTCTAAAGGACATTAGTGAACCAGGTGGGTTTTTCCCCAACAAACAAAAGTAGATTCATGCTTCCAAATATTTATATTGAATTTAAATTCCACCGTCTGCTGAGGCAGTATTCGAATCCATGATCCCAGAACATTATCAGGGTCTCCGTATTAACAGCCTAAAGATAATACCACTAAGCCCATCATATGTGGTCTATGTTACCGGCAATGCCAGCAGTAGTAGGCTACATCAATGAGATTTGTTGTAAGTTTACTGTACAC
This sequence comes from Stegostoma tigrinum, assembly GCF_030684315.1. Taxonomy (NCBI): domain Eukaryota; kingdom Metazoa; phylum Chordata; class Chondrichthyes; order Orectolobiformes; family Stegostomatidae; genus Stegostoma; species Stegostoma tigrinum. The sequence goes on along the minus strand of NC_081375.1, from coordinate 5,037,709 downwards.
ACTGAATAATGCAGCAGATGACATACTGCACATATGTAGGAGGATGAGAGCCAGAACTGTGTTACATAAGGGTGGCTCGGTGGCACAGTGGTTAGCACTGCAGCCTCACAGTGCCAGGGACCCAGGTTCAATTCCAGCCTCGGGCAACTGTCTGTGTGGAGTTTGCACATTCTCCCCGTGTCTGCGTGGGTTTCCTCTGGGTGCTCTGGTTTCCTCTCACAGTCCAAATTGGCCATGGGAAATTGCTCAGCAAGGTGTAGACTAGGTGGGTTATAGGGGGATGAGTCTAGGTGGGATACTGTGAGGTTCAGTGTGGACTTGTTGGGCCAAAGGGCCTGTTTCCACACTGTAGGGATTCTATTCTATATCTATAAACCTATTAGATCAGGCACAATCTCATTAGATATAGGAGTAGACTTGATGGACTGAATGGCTGAATTCTCCTACATTGTACTGTCTTAAATATGTGTGTAAATATTTGATATGCACATACATATACTATGTGTGTAAATATTTGATATATACATACTTACAATATATGTACATGTTCATTTATTGATTTTTACCATGTGGCCATTTCTGCTGAAGTTGGACATTATTGCTGCTGCTCTGGTGATCTTCCTGAACTATCCAGTTGATGAAGTGTCTGGATAATTGACCGGATGGTAATGGATGGAGATTGACAGCTACTTGACTGAGTATAGGTTTCCTTCCCAGCATGACGTTGCTTTGCTAGTTTATCGGGACTGTTGTAAAATTCACTGGCTCTGAAGCAGCTTGTGATATCGGATGGTTGGAACAGCTACGATAGAGATGCAAGCCTTTTCATTTGGATTTATTTTTAAATCAGTTGGGTCCTCCAAAGATGTGCAGGCTGGGTGGATCGGCCATGCTAAATTGCCCGTAGTATTCAGGGGTGTGTGGGTTATAGGGAGATGGGTCTGGGTGAGATGCTCCAAGGGGTGGTGTGGGCTTGTTGGGCCGAAGAGCCCGTTTCCACACTGTAGGAAATCTAATCTAATCTAATCTAATCTCCATGGGCACTTTTACATGTACCAGCTTTTTAAACAAGATCAAATTCTAAACCCATAAGACCATGCGATATTGGAGCAGAATTAGACAATTTGGCCCATCGAGTCTGCTTTGCCATTCAATCACAGCTGATATATTTCTCAAGCCCATTCTCCTGGCTTCTCTCCATTACCTTTGACTCCCCTTACCAATCAATAACCTATCTATCTCTATCCCCACAGCTGTCTGTGGCAATGAGTTCCACCGAGTCACCCCACTGGCTGAAGAAATTCCTCCTCACCCTCAGTTCTAAGACCACTTCAAAACTGGACATGATTCAATTATGAGATAACAAGGTATAGAGCTAGATGAACACAGCAGGCCAAGCAGCATCAGAGGAGCAGGGAGGCTGACGTTTCGGGCCTAGACCTTTCAGAAGAAGCATCTAGGGCTGAAATGTCAGCTTTCCTGCTCCTCTGATGCTGCTTGGCCTACTGTGTTCATCCAGCTCCACAACTTGTTATCTCAGATTCTCCAGCATCTGCAGTTCCTGCTATCTATGATTTAATTACGCTTCAATTCATTTTCTAAGTTAGTTTGAACTCTCAAATTCCCTGGATTATTAACCCAGTAACAGCACGAATCCACATGATATTTATTCTTATACACCAGATACATGCATGTTTCATCAAAGGGGCCTTATGGTGTTGGAATCTTGGATAACCTCCAGCAAATCAGAGGAGCTCCCTCAGCAGTGAGTTTACAAATTCTCCCAACTCCAGAGGCTGCCTTACAGCAATCTTCTCAACGTTGGCTAACTCTAAGGGTCAGCCCATGGTAATTTCCTCCACTGGGCAGGGAGAGGTCCCCCTCCTCCTGATAGAAGACTGCAGAGACACTGCTCATGCTCAGGTACACTGGGACACTCCCAGGACACAGGGAGAAACACTCAAAGGATCTTTTCACAGCACTCGCAAGGAGGTCAAACAGTCATCTCAGGCAGGGGCCTGAGCAAAATGAGGAAGACCTATTTGGGAAACCATTCAGAAACATTGTCAGCGACTTGCAGGGGTGTGTGGTTGAGCCATTGGAGAAAGGACACTGACTTCTAACCTCCCCAACCACCCAATCCCTTCAGAAACCAAGCTGCTCTCAGGTAGCAGAAGGAGTCGGCCAATCACAGATTGGGCTGAGCAGCCAACCATCTCTGAACACAGTCAATCTGGGAAAGGAGTCACCCTCAATTCCCTGAGGACCTACCCACCAGAGAGAGGCAATGATACCACACACACACACACACACACACACTCTCACACACACACACACTCACACACACACACACACACACACGCACACACACACAGTCTTTAACATCCTCAGAACATCGTAAATCTTGGCTTGATCTGTCATTGCTGTTGTGCAGGTTACCTGGCTCTCCAACGTCAGCACAAAGAGATCCCAAAGCCAAACACCGAGAGGGAAATATCTCTTTGGTTGTGGGGTCAGGTTGCAGGTGATGGAAGTGGTGGAGAATGATAAGCTGGATCCTCAATATATGCGGACAAGAGGGTTTCTGTCCTTATATTTTGCTGGGAGGTGGTTTGAGAGCAGAAGTGCGGGAAATGCAAGAGATGTGGTTGAGGGTGTTCTGGATCAACAGAGGGGGGATGTTGCGGCCCTTGAAGTAGGAGAACATCTGGGATGACCAGGAGTGGAATGCCCCAACATGAGAGCAGATGGAGTAGAGGTGGAGGAATTGGGAATAGGGGATCGCGTTCTTGCAGGAGGGTGAATGAGAGGAGCTGTAGACCAGGTGGCTTTATCCGTGTTGATTTGCATACCAGAGATGGAGATGGAGAGGTCCAGGAAGGCGGGAGAGGTAGTGGAGATGGCCCAGGTGAATTTGAGGTCGGGGTGAAATGTATTGATAAAGTTGATGAACTGTTCAAGTTTCTCATGGGAGCACAAGGCAATACTGATATAGTCATCAATGTAGCAGAGGAAGAGATGAGGGGTAGTGCCAGTGTAACAGCGGGGGAGAGACTGTTCCATGTATCCTGCGAAGACGCAGGCATTGCTCGGACCCATACGGATGCCCGTAGGCACGCCTTTAATTTGTAGGAAGTGGGAGGTGTTAAAGGAGAAGCTGTTGAGGGTAAGGACAACACCATTAAGCAGATGAGCGTGTTGGTAGAGGGGTCTGGTTGGGCCTGTGGGTGAGGAAGTGAAGGGCTTTTCGACCATAAGCATGGGATACAAGTATACATGGACTGGAAGTCCATGGTGAAGATGATATGTTGTGGGCCGGGTAATTGGAAGTCGTGGAGGGTGTGGGTAGTGTCCTGAACGTAGGGGTGTGGTTCCTGGACTGGGTGGCCTCAGGCCCAGGCTTCAGGAGGGAGTGATTACCACACACTGTCCTCCCTCAGGCGATGAATCCGTACTCCTCTGTGTTGAGCAACACTGACAGGGAGCACTGAGGATGGTAAGAGCACAAAATGCACTCTGGGTGGGGGTTTCAATGTCCACCACCAAGGGTGGCTCAGCAGCAGTACGACTGATCGAGCTGGTCATGTCCTAAAGGACGTAGCTGCTAGTCTGGGTCTGCAGCAGGTGCTGAGGGAACCAACAAGAGGGAATAACATACCTGACCTCATTCTTACTAATCTGCCAGCTGCAGTTACATCTGTCCATGACAGTATCATTAACAGTGACCATCGCACAATCCTTGTGGAGACAGAGTCCCACCTTCACACTGAGAACAACCTCCATCGTGTTGTGTGGCACTATCACCGTGCTCAATGGGACAGACTTCACACAGATCTAGCAGCTCAAGACTGGCCATCCATGAGGTGCTGTGGGCCATCAACAGCAGCAGAATTGTACTCCAGCACAATCTGTAACCCCATGGCCCGGTATATCCCCCACTCAACCATTACCATCAAGCCAGGGGATCAACTCTGGATCAATGGAGAGTGCAGGAGGGCAGGCCAGGAGCAACACCAGGCAGACCTGAACAGAAGACATCAACCTGGTGAAGGACAGGACTACTTGCACGCCAAACAGCGAAAGCAGCAAATGATAGAAAAAGCTAATCTATCCCACAGCCAATGGATCAGATCTAAGCTCTGCAGTCCTGCCACACCCAGTGGTAAATGGTGGGAGCCAATTAAACAACTCACTGGAGAAGGAGGCTTCACAAATATCCCCATCCTCAATGATGGAAGAGTCCAGCACATCAGTGCAAAACACAAGGCTAAAGCGTTCACAGTAATCTTCAGCCAGAAATACTGAGTGGATGATCCATCTCGGCCTCCTCCAGTGGGCCCCAGCATCACAGATACCAGTCTTCAGACTAAAATGGTGGTGAGGAGGGAGATCAACATTTAAGCTGTAGAATGACAGCCTAGGCTTTGAAGGTCTGAACGCTCTGTGTTTTGTGCACGATAGCATCACCATTCACAGTGATCCCTGCCATGCAATGCTCTATCCAAGCTTGTCACTATTCATTTGTTTAAACTGTGGGCTCCACGCTGCATCGTAATATTAACGTGATATGTAATCTCAATTCTGTTTGCAACAGTGTGTGATAATTACCAGAGCATTCTCCTTGAGGTAAGTGTGTTTTGATGTCGTAATTAAAGAGAACCATTCCTGCTGGGAAATGGAGCAGGGAACAGAAACCAAGGGGAATTGACAAAATAACTGGAGGGTGTTTGACGGTGAGCTGTGCTGATCTGGGATGACAGACAGGTCAGAGCAAAACAGGTTTCGCGGTCACTTTCAGAAGGGAAATTGTGTAAATATCTGCAGGGAGATAATTTACTATGTTTTGTGGAAAGAATGAGGAGTCGGCACATTAAATACCATCTTAACTCCTAATAAACTCCTCTCTCTCTCTCTCTCTCCCCCTCTCTCTCTGTTGCTGTCAGCTTTCATCTTAAAGTCAAGTTTTGTGACCTTATGGGTCCAAGCAGTCAAAACCTGAGGTGGCAAGTTTGTGAAAGTTGTGGAGAGAGAAATTGACAGACGTTACAGGCATTTCCTGGATTGTGGAAGGTTTCCATTTGGGGCTGCGTTTTCTGCCACTAACACAAGGGCAGCAGAATAGTTTGGGGAGGACCAACCCAAGACCAACAGGGGTGGGGGGAATGGCATCGCTATCCAGAGGAGGGGACAGGGTATAGGGAATCAATCCATATACGCCTCTCCTCACCTGCCTCCCCCTCACTCCCCACCTCTGATTGTACCCTCCCCTCACTCTTGTCCCCGCCTTCTGATTCTCTACTGCCACTTTTCTCTCCCTGCTCCCATTTCAACATGATTTCCCTTTAACAAAACCATGGTGACTCTGCCCAATTACCTTGAACCTGCTACAACCACTTTAATAACAGTTTGAACATGTTCCCACTGGCTGTCCCTTACTGCAGACTGTTTCCCTCCCCTTTTGAGTAACAATTACATTCACTATTTTCCAACTGAGTTGTACCATCCCCGATCAAGGGGTTTTGGAAATTTAAAACCAATGCATCAGATATCTGATTTGTCATTTTGAGGATGAAATCCATGAGAACTCATCTCACATTTCCAACAATTTCTCTGATGGTTGTGATTTTCTTCCGTTTCTCCCTCTTGTCCATTTCCTGATTAATTGATGTTTCTGGGCTGATGCTTGTATCCTCTGTAGTGATGCAAAATGCTGATTCAATTCATCAGTCATCTCCTCACTTACCAAATTTAATAATTAATTACTGAGAATCACTTTTGATGGCACCGATGTTCAAATTGTTAACTTTTTGCTTCTTAAAAAGATCCTTCAAAACACTCGCTTTTTTTTGGTATTTTGGGGCTAATTTTTTCTCATATTCTACATTTTCTTTTCTTATTCAGTTTTGGCCATTCTTTGCTCCTGTTTAGATTCTGTTCAACTTTCTGACTTGCTACCTATCTTTACACAATTGAATGCTTTTTCTTGACTTGTTTTAATGCACACAGATGATTTTTCCTTACCCTGGATCTTTACTTTCTTGTTGGAACGTATCCGTTCTGTGCATTCCCAAATTATTTTATTCACTCATGGGATGTGGGTATTGCAGGCTGCACAATTACCCAGAATTTATCACAAGTCCCTAGTTGCCCCTTGGGAAGGTGGACGTGAGCTGCCTTCTTGAACCGCTGCAGTCCTTGTGCTATAGTTAAACCCACAATGCCCTTAGGGCGGGTATTCCAGGATTTTGACCCGGTGACAGTGAAGGAACAGCGATATATTTCCAAGACAGGATGGAGGGGAACTTGGAGATGGTGGCGTTCCCATTTATCCGCTCCTTCCTGATGGAAGTGGGTCATGGGTTTAGAAGGTGCTGTTTGAGGATCTTTGGTGAATTTCTGCAGTGCATCTTGTAGATGGTACACACGGCTGCGACTGAGTGTCGGTGGCTGGAGGGAGTGGGATGTTTGTGGATGTGGTGCCAATCAAGCAGCTGCTTTGTCCCAGGTGGTGTTGAGCTTCTTGAGTATTGTTGGGGCTGTACCCATCCACACGAATATACCCTTAAATATTTTCCATTGTATCTGAAATGAGCTCTTGTGTAATATAATTTGCTTTTGTACTCTTACTAACTTTTTGAAAGAAGGTGGTATTTTAACAAGGCTATTAATCCTGAGAACCAGGTAACGTCCTGGAGATCTAGTTTCAAATTCCACTTTAGCAGGTAGACTTCAGTAAAAAAAAGTGATCTGAAATTAAGAGATAACAAGATGTAGAGCTGGATGAACACAGCAGACCAAGCAGCATCCGAGGAGCAGGAAGGCTGATGTTTTAGGCCTAGAAAGAGCCATGAAACCATGAAACTGTGACTGATTATTAGGGGAAAACAATTACTTTTTAGGGCAGCCCACGGTGGCTCGGTGGTTAGCACTGCAGCCTCACAGCAACAGGGACCCAGTTCGATTCCAGCCTCGGACAACTGTCTGTGTGGAGTTTGCGCATTCTCCCCGTGCCTGCGTGGGTTTCCTCCGGGTGCTCCGGTTTCCTCCCACAGTCCAGAGATGTGCAGGCTAGTTGGGTTGGCCATGCTAAATTGTCCATAGTGTTCAGGGATGTGCAGGCTGAGTGGGGTTAGCCATGGGAAATATGTGGAGTGGTAAGATAATCTTTGAAGGGTCGGTGCAGACTCAATGGCTTCTTTCTGTCCTGTCAAAATTCTATATTTTAATGCCCTCATATCTATCCTTATTTAAATTTAAAATACTGGACTTGGACCCAGGCTTCTCTCTCTCAAGGTGAGTGTAAAGCTCAATCCCATTTAGATTGTTTATATTGAGGGTGTGCATTCACCACAGAATCATAAATTTATTGGATCATGTTATACAAAAGCAGGTCTGGCAGAGCTCGCTCTCTCCAAGGCAACCTTATTGAGATCAGGAATGAAGCAGCAAATAAATCACAGGAAAACATGACTGCAGCAATTTAGTGGTCCCAAAGACGATGGTTTTGATATTTAATTCTTTGACAGCTTGGGGCTTGCTAACACTACAGCATGTCTCCTTCAGTCACCCTCTCATCCTGCAGCCTGGCTATGGAGTAAGTTGTCTGCAGCTTGAAAATTAAAATGTCACAAGCACTTATTTATGAAGGGAAGCTAAAGGCCTGAGCGATGCATTCAGCCTCAATCGAATTAAGCTGCCTGAACTCTATCTCATCTGTGGGCAGTGACAAATGTTTCCAACTTCCAATTAACAGAGAGCACAATGAGAGTAAAATAAAATCATATGTAAAAACCTGAAAAATTGTACACATTTAGCAAAAGCATTTATAACAGGATGTAGTGCAGTTCATTGAGGTGATATACACTCAGTGCAAGCTATAGGTCACAGCATTGACTGTGTTCAGGAGAATAAATCGCCCCAGAATCATGTCATCACGAAGTGAACCAACAAGGAGCAGGGCAGTGTGCAACTCAGTGTGAGCCCGAGAGTAGGGGGAGCCGGGGCGGATTTATATCGAACGCTCGATTTGTTACTGAGGGTATTCACTAGGAATGATAAAACCAAAGGAGAATCTCAAACCCCACTCCAGCAATGTCATTTTACGAGTTTATAAACGGGGAGATTTTTAATGAGGAGTGGGGTGAAGGGTTATAACAGGAAAGTGGAGATGAGGCTGAGATAAACTCAGGGATTAAATGACAAGGCAGTCTCAAGGAGCTGAATGACCTACTCCAGCCCCTCATTCTTCTGTTCCGATGCGTTTCTGATCTGCTTGCTGTTTTGCTGATTTCATTGATGAGAAAATTGAAGAAGATAAATGATGGCAGGATTTTGGGATGAGAATTTGACTTGGGGGAGGTGGGGCGGCTAAGTGTGTTATTGTTTGAAACTGCAGTTCAGTGTTAACGGACAGAAGTGGCCTCCTGCTCTACAGTACTATCCCATGACTCGAGAATGATACCAGAACCGGCCACTGCGTGTATCAGGAGCCACTGACCGGGCTGGAGCGGTTTGCTTGGGCAAAGAGAAGGCTCAGCGTTGACCTGATGCAGATCTTTACCTGAAAGGCTTTGATGTGGCAGTGACGGGGTGGGGTTCCAGATCAGGGTTATCAGTATCTAACAGTCACCCAAAAATCTAATGGGGGGCTTGGGAGAAACCACTTCCCCAGGGAGTGGGAAGAGTGTGGGTTTCATTCCCAGTACGTTGAAAGAGGGAAGACTGGATCAACTCCAGAGGGGGTGGGACGAGAGAAGCAGAGACGGATACAGAGAGAGTGGAGACGATGTAGGGTAGGAGGAACAAGTTGGGTGAACGGCCTGTGTCTGTTCTATGAGTTTGAGATAATTAACACATGGACAATTCAAGGGGAGGCAGTGGAGTTGTTTATATAATCACCTGGGACCCAGGCTATTCCATTAAGAGACACTGTTTCAAATCCCAGCACACCAGCTGGTAAAATGGGAACTGAGCGAATAAATGGGGAATTAATGACAAGTCTAGAGATCCCATTTTCATGACCATGTGACCATTGTAGTTTGTGTATAAAGCCTATCTGGTAAACTAATGTCTTTTAGGGAAAGAAATCTGCTGTCCTCGCCCAGTCTGGCCTACATGTGACTCCAGACCCACAGCAATGTGGTTGATCCTTAACTGGCCTCTGGGTAATAAATGCTGGACTAACTAATGACAATTACATCCCATGGGCAAATCAAGATGATGACAGTTGGGTCCAAACATGAATACATAGTACTGTACCTGCCCTGGGAGTGTTTGATGGGTGGCACGGTGGGTAGCACTGCAGCCTCACAGCGCCAGGGACCCGGGTTCGATTCTAGCCTCGGGCGACTGTCTGTGTGGAGTTTGCACAGTCTCCCCCTGTCTGCGTGGGTTTCCTCCGGGTGCTCCAGTTTCCTCCCACAGCCCAAAGATGTGCAGGCTAGGTGGATTGGCCATGGGAAATTTCCCATAATATTTAGGGGGATGGGCCTGGGTGGGATGCTCCAAGGGGCGGTGTGGACTTGTTGGGCCGAAGGGCTTGTTTCCACACTGTAGGGAATCTAATCTAACCTAATCTAACCCCGTGCTGTCCCTGTCCTGGGAGTGTTTGATGGGGGGATAGTGTAGAGGGAGCTATACTCTGTATCTAACCCTGTGCTGCCCCTGTCCTGGGAGTGTTTGATGGGGGACAGTGTAGAGGGAGCTTTACTCTGTATCTAACCCTGTGCTGTCCCTGTCCTGGAAGTGTTTGATGGGGGGACAGTGTAGAGGAAGCTTTACTCTGTATCTAACCCCATGCTGTCCCTGTCCCGGGAGTGTTTGTTGGGGCCAGTGTAGAGGGAGGTTTACTCTGCATCTAACCCTGTGCTGTCCCTGTCCTGGGAGGGCTAAATGGGGAAGTGTAGAGGGAGCCTTGCATCGTATTTCACCCTGTGCTGATGACTGGACAAGAACAAGGCCCATCCATTATGATTGCTCAACAGGATATAAAGGAGCTTCTCCTGATGTAGGAAGAACATCTCTAAAGAAGGTAATATAGAGGTTGAGATCAATTTAAGAATTTCCAAAACTGCATCAGACTCCCAGCAGCTTCAACACATTCTGGGCTTCCAACATGGTCAACCTGGCCATGAAACAGCGACTCTACATCCCCACAATCATCTAAACCAGCAAGAAATAACAAGGTGTGGAGCTGGATGAACACAGCAGGCCAAGCAGCATCAGAGGAGCAGGAGGGTCTAGGCCTGAAACACAGCTTTCCTGCTCCTCTGATGCTGCTTGGCCTGCTGCGTTCATCCAGCTCCGCGCCGTGTTATCTCAGATTCTCCAGCATCTGCAGTTCATACTATCCCTGAACCAGCAAGACAGGGAAAGGAACAGCAAAGGTGCCATTTACGTTAGACATCTTGCATCATCACTGCCCATTGAGGGATGCCACGCATCACATGACAGGACAGTATTACCAACAACGTGCTAATGAAGTCTGGTGAGAGGTCCCTGCAGGACATTGTGATGGAGAGATGACCGAGACTGGCAGAACATGTATTTCACCTCCCAGAAACATACCCTGACACAGTGCCAGTAGAAAGGACACCAACAGTTGGAAAAAGAAAGCAGGGCCTGCCAAAGGAGACTGGCAAGTTCATTTCATGAGGACCCAGGACATCTGGGCCAGGGTTTGCAGGACAAGGGGTAGTGATGGGGTCTTGTTGCCCATTGATCCCCAATGTGGAGCTGAGTGTAAGTGATGTGGAGAGTTTCACTGTGTGCTGCACTATTTAAGACCCTCAACAGGGATAAAGACCATACCCAGATGTGTTCAGTCATTGCTCCCTGCCCAGTACATGGAATGGCAGGCAGGGTTTTGTGGACTGCAGCCTCCCTCTGCCTCTAGAGATTATCCTGAGGTTGATATTGAGCTGGAGGAAGTTTACTGCGATAGCAGCTGACACTGATCTTTTGGTTTTCTTGCAGTGTAATGTGAGGTGTAAATGGCATTAACATTTGATCAGATTAGCTGCTGAAAGAGACGCACCATCAGCATCGTTTCACTGGCACGCTGTCATCATCATCATCATCATCATCCAAAATACTACAGGCTGAAAGATGTGACCCTGCATTGATCTTCTGGTAGTCCCCCTGCTCCCTGTCCCTCTCTGCCACTTCCCAGCCCATCCTCACTTTCGAATAACCTCACTCCCCATCGATTCAACCCTCCCCCAGGTCCCATTGGCTTCTGGTCCTTCCCCCACACTCATCCCATTCTCTCAGTCCCACAGAGCGGTCCCCATTCCCCTCACCCACAGTCCTGAGCTTCCCCCTCCTCATTTTCACTTCCCCCCACCCCACACACACAACCCCTACTGGTGCCTCCAGGCAGAACAATGTGGTTACATTTCTGGCTCTCATTGCAGAGAATTACAAACGATCCTGAGGTTTGATTGCCATAAATTACATTTAGGAATGCATCTCAAACGAGGCAGAGAAAAAAATGACTAAACGCTGCAGATCTTGAACAGATGGCTGAGGATGTTTTACTTGATGCGGAAAAGGGTTGAATGTGCCACTCTTCGGTACAACTTGTTGAGCGCTGTGTGTGTTTTTTGTGTAAAAGAAGTGACCGTGAAAGGGATGGTTAAACATGGGAGCGAATTCCGAGGACACAGCCATTGGGAGAGTCCGTCTGACACCCAGAAGACTCAGTCGACAGTAATCAAGCGCAGCTTGACTTACAGCGAGCAGTGAAATATTATTTAATCAGTAATGCTTCATACATAATTCAATTAGCTGCTTCTGCTCCTCAGTATTAATGATGTCGGAGCTTGTATTAATGTGGAGCAGTTTCACAGGAGATCTCCCAGACTGCAGCCCCATCACAGAAACTTAATAAAGCTGTCAGTCACATTAGCCAAGGTAACACGCTGACATGCCAATAGCTTAAATTCCCTTTCGCATTTATAATAACAGTGCAAATTCTTTCAATACGCTGATATCGGCATTTAAAATATTTAATTACGATGGGACGTAGAGAGGCCAGCACAGTGTAATAACAATGGGATTAGAGAGGGGAAGAGGCAGATACAATGATTATATCTTTTATTCAAGGCTTTTTCTTTGACTAGGAGATCAAACTAAATTGAAATGTGGGAGAAAATGAGAAGCTGATAGATGTCTGGTTGGGAGTGAGAACAGTGTGGGGAGCGGGCTATGTCCACAAGGCAGAGAAGATTGATGCCTGTTATTCAGAATGAGTACATGGTGTGTATTAACGCAGATTATTAATGCTGACTTCAGTGTGTGTCGGAGTTGCTGTGGGCTCTCACACAGAGACAGTGATTTCTCAGTGAAGTCAGCTCTGTGTTGGAAAATTGCACCTGGTTTCGTCCCTGCCCGGTCCTCCTGGTGTACATGCATCACCCTCTAAGATACTGAAGCCAAGTGGTAGGGGTCATCTATGAAGGAAGTGGAGCATTGTTAGAATTAGAATTAGCTTTTCTAGTCACACGTACTCACTCATATGAGTTCAGTGAAAAGTTTATAATCTGCCACTTATGGCACCATCTTAACTGCATAGAAACATAGAAGACAGGAGCAGGAGGAGGCCATTCAGCCCTTCGAGCCTACTCTGTCATTCTTCACAACCATGGCTGATCATCCAACTCAGTAGCCTAATCCTGCTTTCCCCCCACGACCTCTGATCCCATTCACCCCAAGTGCTGTATCTAGCTTTCCCTTGAATACATTCGATGTTTCCATAGGCTCACCACTCTTTGGGTGAAGAAATGTCTCCTCATCTCCATCCTGAATGGTCTGTAGGCACAGAATCTTAGCACAAAGCAGAAAAATAAAGAAAGCAAGTTAAGAAGTTAAACATTACAGTCCTTCTTACTAAAGCAAAGAAAAACAAAGAGATACAGTTAATAGTCCAACATCACAGTCCCCCTGTAAGCACCTCACCATGCTGAGCTCACATAGCCTCACAAGGGGATCCCAGTTATCTCCCTACCAGCCAGTCCTGGAGTGAAGCCACTTCCTCCATATTTATGACCTTCAAAGTGTCTCTCTGGACTTTATCGAATCAAATCTCTCTAACCCTAAAGCATAGTTCAGCAACCATATACTGACCCCGTAGGTTATGCAGCAGGCAAGCTCCAAAGTAACCCCACAGGACTCAAGCAGTGACCGCGATTCAAGGAAATGTTTCTCTCAATCCCTTAAGCCGTGTCAGTTCAGAGGCTGCTGCTCAGTCCGAATGGATTCCTCAAGTTACATCCTTGCTCCAAGGCAGTCTAACTGTGGGTTGTGGCCGAGAGGTGGTTACACACCAATGTCTCTCTCTGGTTAACACTCCCAGGCGTTAGTGTGGAAACGGGTTCCCTTGAGCCACAAAACGGGCCCAGGAGCAGAGTTTTGTTTAATTCATTCACAGGATGAGAGTGTCACTGGTTAGACAGCATTTATTGCCCATCCCTAACTGCCCAAAGGGCTTTGGGAGTCAACCCCATCGCTGTGGGTCTGGGGTCACATGTAGGCCAGACTGGGTGGCAGGATTTGATCCTGGTCCCCACAACATTACCTGGATCCCGGAGTTAACAGTCTAGTGATAACACCACCGGGCTATCACCCCTCTTGAGGTAAATTTTGGAAGTCGGAGGGGCAATGACTCTGATTGCTTTGAACAATAGGATGATGTAACCACAGAAATGATATAGCACATAGCTGGCCATTTGGCCCATCTTGTCCTGAGACACCTTCCTGCAGCCCTACAGGTGGGCTGTGGGATATTGTGCGGGAAGGAGCCCCTTGATCAGGTTAGACCCCAAGGTAAGAGACACCTGGCTGTGTTGGTGAACAGATCACTACTGTCCAGCTGGAGGAAATGTGTAGAGGCTGGTTCAGTTTCTCAGTGAAATGTGCTCACTGCTGACATGAGTTGAGCAGCTGTAATGGGAATGGTGTTGGCAGCAACATTAGGTCATACAGCTTTTACTGAGGTGGTTGTGAGCAGTTTTGGACGTGGTATCTAAGAAAGGATGTGATGGCCCTGGACTGGGTCCAGACAAAGTTTACAAAAATGATACTACGGCTGAAGGTTTTATCATATGAAGAATGGTTGAGGATCTCTGGAATAATTCCATAGAGGTCAGTATCCAGTCGCCACATCACCCTTTGTTTACACATGGAGAGTCCTTGACGCTTTTCCAGCTCCCTCAGAGCCAGCTCTCGGAGTGAGCAGTACTTCTGACCGTCCTGTTTATATCTGTCAGCCAGGGCTCCCTGATCAGACCAAGTTAACTGCCCCAATCAGGAAACTTGTATTCTGTGAGGCCCACTTGTCTGACCTCATTACAAACACCACAGACTCTGGGTCTGTACTTGATGGGGTTTAGAAGGATGAGGGATATCTCACTGAAACTTACAGAATACTGAAGGGCATGTGATAGAGTGAGCATGGAGAAGATGCTTCCACAAGTAGGAAGGACTAGGACCCAAGGACACATTCTCAGCTCCATTAGAACTGAGACGAGGAGGAATTTCTCCAGCCAGAGGGTGGTGGGTCTGCAGAAATGTCATTACCACAGAAAACTCTTGAGGTTAATCAATGAGTGTTTTTAAAAGATGGATGGGTTCTTGATTAGTTAGGGGGATCAAGGGTTACAAGGAGAAGGCGGGAGAACGGGGTTGAGAAACATATCAGCCAAGATGAATGGCAGAGTAGACTTGATGGGCTGAATGGCCTAATTCTGATCCTGTACGTTATGGTCTTTGGATATTTGCAGCCTAATGGGACTATCCAGTCTTGTCTGGCTGGCCAGCAGCATTATTGTCAGTTACCACCTTCCATAGTTAGCGGCCTTGTGAATCTGCTTGTGAGCAATGACCAGTAGTAACTTGAACTTTCGTCTCTTGTGACAATCACTTCAATGATGGTCACCCCAATGTGTAAATCAGCAAGTCATGTCCCAGAGAAGGTCGTTTCAGCAGAAAATGGTGTCACTGTGCTGTAATTCAATACATCCCATCATCAGCACTTTACTTTGTCCTGAGTTGGTTTATGCCAGTGAAAGTAGAATTGAGACCCTGCCATCAGGACAGACAGCAACGTCAACAGAAGAACTTTGTAACTGAAACCAAGAACTGCAGATGCTGGAAATCTGAAACAAAAATGGAAACTGCTGGAGAAGCTCAGCAGGTTTGGCTGCATCTGTGAGAGAGAAAGCAGAGTTCATGTTTTGAATCCTGTGACTCTTCCTTGGCCACCATCAGTTCTGAGGAAGGGCCACCGGACCCGAAACGTTGACTCTGTTTCTTTCCTTCACAGATGCTGCCAGACCTGCTGATCTTCTCCAGCAACTTTGCTTTTGACCCTTCCTGAGTGCTGCCAGGGTTCTGAAGGAGGATCACTGGAACGGAAACATTGGCTCTGCTCCAGTCTTCGCAGCTGCTGCCTGAACCGCTGAGTTCGTCCAGCAGTTTCTGTTTTTCTCACCAACTGTAATTGTTTCTGTGATTGTATTTGGGATGATCCATATGCCTGGACTAGAGCTGGATTAGCAAATATTTTAATGATACCATCCAGAATTGCAGGCGAAGATTTGTCGCTTGGAAATAATTGGTCCGAAAGCAGAACAAGGAGTCGCCTCACAGATGCTGAATGCTCACGGAAACATTTCTGACATTGGTTATTAATTCACCTGCTAGCTGCCCTCTTAGGACACGTTGAATTTTACCGTACCATTTAATTGGGATGTCAACAGCCATTAATATTCAGATCGGAATGTCAACAGGACACATGATGTTTGTCATTTAAATGTCAAAGAACATTGATGTTTGTAATTCGAATGTCACCTGGACATTTACTAGAACTCAGGAACAGATGTAGGACTGAGGCCAGGAGGAACTTCTTCACCCAATGGTTGTGAATCTGTGAGATTCCCTGCCCAGTGAAGCAGTTGAGCCTTCCTCATTGGATGTTTTTAAGGCAACGGTAGAGTTTTGAACAGTAAATGGATTAAGGTTACTCAGCAGCTGAGTAAGTGGAGCTGAAAAGATCAGCCATGAGTTTATTGTCAGAAGTCACACAATGCCAGGTTACACTCCAAGATAACAAAGTGTGAAGCTGGATGAACCCAGCAGGCCAAGCAGCATCTCAGGAGCACCCTGAGATGCTGCTTGGCCTGCTGTGTTCATCCAGCTTCACACTTTGTTATCTTGGATTCTCCAGCATCTGCAGTTCCCATTATCACTGACACCTTCATGTTGTGGTCTTATAGATTGGTGCAGCAGATACAATTGGGCAGAGGGCCTACACCTACTCTTATTTTTAATGTTATTATGTCGACATGGATGTTTGTAATTGAAATATCAACAGGGACATTGACATAAGTAGCTGTGATGGTAATTTCCATTGATGCTTGTGATTAGATTGTAAATAGTCCAATGAAATATAGAACTGATCTGCTAACAGACAACAGCCACCGAAATCTTTTTTTGAAATGTAGGCATTGTCGTAATGTAGGGAACCACAGAAACTGGTTTTACAGTGCAAGATTCCAATAACTGCGCTGCAAGAAGGATTGGCAATCTGCATTTGGACAGAGATCTGTCCTCCTGGAGACAGTGAGGTTTCTCACACCCTAAGTGGGCAGGATGGGCTCCTAGATTACCCAGAAAGACAATCTGTCTGCCAGCAATGTGCTCCCTCTGCGCTGCTCTCGAGTGTCAGGCTTCATTTTTGGCTTAAATAGCGTAACTTGGCTTTGATATAGCACCTTCTCACACACCCTCACAAACACAGAGGGAACACAGCCCAAGCCAGTGCATAGCCAGGAGCCTCATTCACAAATCCGGTTGGCAATTCAGACAAAAGGTTGTTAGCCGCAGTGCGGTGGCACTAAGGTAGAAGCTCACAAAGGAAGGAGGTCAGGCCAGGATAGCTGGATATGGTGATACGGTGAGATAAAGACTCCCATGGAGCACAAACACCAGCCTCTGGGTCGAATAGCCTGCTTCCACGGTGGAACATAGTCACAGCCTGACAGGGCTGCGTGATCTGGTCCCTGTTCCCTGCGTCAATGATGGTCTGCTCTTTCCTCCGTTATCACCCTCCATAGTGCACTCATCATCCTGTGGAATACAAAGCAGTGGGAAGAAACTGTTAATTGGAGTTTCATCATGAACTCTGATCCTTTTGATATTTGTCTGTAACAAGTGAGAATCGCCTTGTGTTAGAGACTGGATCAAACACTTGCACACACTGTCCACAGCTAATGAGGCTGCACAATATCCTCGGAAAGGGCAGACCCAAGACAGCAAACAGCACACACACAGCCCAACCCACCTCAGAAAAGGGAGCGGCGCATTCAGAGGGGGGATCCTGTGTGTGTGTGTGTGTGTGTGTGTGTGTGTGTGTGTGTGTGTGTGTGTGTGTGTGTGTGTGTGTGTCTGTGTGAGGGTGTCTGTGTGCACGTGTGTGTGTGCGTGTGTGTGTACGTGCATGTGCGTGCGTGAGTGCGTATGAGGGTGTGTTTATGTGTGTTTGTGTGTGAGTGAGTGAGTGTCTGTGTGTATGTGGGTGTGAGTGAGGGGGTGAGTGTGTGTGTGTGTGTGTGTGTGTGTGTGTGTGTGTGTGTGTGTGTGTGTGTGTGTGCGTGCGCGTGTGTGTGCGTGAGTGTGTGTGTGCGTGCATGAGGGTGTGTGTGTGTGCGTGAGGGTGTGTGTGTGTGTGTGTGTGTGTGTGTGTGTGTGTGTGTGAATGTGTGTGTGTGTGTGAGTGTGTGTGAGTGTGTGTGTGTGTATTGTCCAGGTTGAGGAGAGCTCCCACAGGGATATGGAAGAACCAGAGTGCTTAACAGCGTAAATACTATGGAACTCCTCCATTGCCATCAGCCCGGGATATCTGTAGCAGAGGAGCACTGCCTCAAGTTCAGGGGTCATTAGGATGGGGGCCGTTCCGATGGGGGTGATGAGGGATGGGGTGCTTAGGGATGGGGTTGATTAGGGATGGGGATGATTAGGGATGGGGGTGATTAGAGATTGGGTTGATTAGGATGGGGGTGATTAGGGATGGGGTGATTAGGATGGGGGTGATTAGGGTTTGGTGGTGAATAGGTTGGGCGTGATTAGGAATGGGGGTGATTAAGATGGGGTGATGAGGATGGGGGTTGATTAGGATGGGGGTGATTAGGGATGGGGGTGATTAGGATGGGTGTGATTAGGGATGGGGTGAATAGGATGCGGGTGATTAGGGATGGGGGTGATTAGTGATGGGGGTGAATATGATGTTGGCGATTAGGGATAGGGGTGATAAGGGATTGGGTTGATTAGTGATGGGGGTGAATAGGATGTTGGTGATTAGGATGGGTGTGATTAGGGATGGGGGTGATTAGGGATGGGGTGAATAGGATGGGGTGATTAGGGATGGGGATGAATTGGAGAGGAGTGATTAGGATGGGGGTGATTAGGGATGGGGGTGATTAGGGATGTGGGTGAATAGGAGGGAGCTGATGAGACATTGCTCCTGGATGTGTGAACTTCTCGAGCTGCTGCTAGCCACTGAGGCTGGGCGGGTGTCTGAAGTAAAAGTGGGGCACAGTTTGTGCCCAGCAGTCACATTTCTATCTGTTTGGAAATGGTTACAGAGCAGGATGAGCATTCTATAAAATTTAAATTTTTTATTGAAGTCCAGAAGATTTTAATGGTACAAGACAGGAGCTTGCAATCGTTGAGTGGAGTAGACTCTTTGCAGGTTAAAGGACGTCTGGCAAGTGAGAGATAACAAGGTGTGGAGCTGACGGAACACAGCAGGACAGGCAGCATCAGAGGAGCAGGAAAGCTGACGTTTCGGGTCTGGACTCTCCTTCATTTCTGTTATCTCTGGCAAGTGGGAGGCGTTCAGCAGTATGACGATGAGAGTTCAAAAGCATTTTGTTCCTGTTAGAGTGAAGGTTGAGGCTGGTAAGATTAATGAACAATGGATGAATAAAGATATTGAGGCTCTGGTCAAAAATAAAAGAAAATTTTTATTATTGGTTCAAATGAATCTCTTAATCATTATAAAGAGGGTAGGGACATTCTTAAGAGAGAAATCAGGAAGGAAAAGACGGGATAATGAGATAGCTTTGGCAAATAAGGTTATGGATAATCCACAAAGAGATTCTACAAATACATTAAGATCAAGAGGGTAATTAGAGAGAGGGTTGGATCAAGGATGCCATCTTTGTGTTAACCCCCAGGAGATGGGAGAGATGCTAAATAAATATTTTGTGTCACTTTTTACTGTGGAGAAAGAAATGGTGTCGAGCGAATGTAGAGAAATAAAGTTTGATGTTATAAATACAGTTCACGTTACAGGAGAGGAAACTCGGGATGTCTGAGAGAATATAAATGTAGACGAATCTCTGGGATCTGATCTAATGTTTCCCAAAATGTTATGGGAAGTAAGGGAGGAAATTATGAGACCCCTTGTAGGAGTATTTGCATCATCTACAACTATGGGCGAGGTGCCTGATGACTGGAGGGTGGCTAATGTTGTCCCTTTGTTTAAGAAATATTGTACGGGGAAACTGGGGAACTATAGATCTGAGAGTCTGACTTCGGTTTTGGGTAAATTGCTGGAGGTGATTCTAAAAGGTAGGATTTGTGGACATTTAGAGAGGCAGGAATTGATTAGAGATAGTCAGCATGGTTTTGTGTGTGAAAAATCCTGCCTCACAACCTTGATTGAGATTTTTGAAAGAGCGAGTTTTGAGAAGATTTGTAGCTCAGGTTGAGTTTCTGGATGTGCGTTTGCTCGCTGAGCTGGAAGGTTTGTTTCCAGACGTTTCATCACGATTCTAGGTAACATCATCAGTGAGCCTCCGGTGAAGTGCTGGTGTTATGTTCCCTTTCTATTTATGTGTTTAGGTTTCCTTGAGTTGGTGATGTCATTTCCTGTGTTGATATCATTTCCTGTGTTGGTGATGTCATTTCCTGTTCTTTTTCTCAGCGGGTGGTAGATGGGCTCCAAGTCAATGTGTTTGTTGATGGAGTTCCATTTGGAATGCAATGCTTCTAGGAATTCTCATACGTGTCTCTGTTTGGATGGGTTGTCCCAATCAAAGTGGTGCCCTTCCTCATCTGTACGTAAGGATACTAGTGATAGTGGGTCATGTCTTTTTGTGGCTAGTTGATTTCATGTATCCTGGTGGCTAGTTTTCTGCCTGTTTGTCGAGGATACATGAACATCAACTAGCCACAAAAAGACATGATCCACTATGACTAGTATCCTTACATACAGATGAGGAAGGACACCACTTTGATTGGGACAACACATCCATCCTAGGACAAGCCAAACAGACACACACGAGAATTCCTAGAAGAATGGCATTCCAACCAGAACTCCATCAACAAACACATTGATTTGGAGCCAATCTACCACCCTCTGACAAAAAGAACAGGAAATTGCATCACCAACACAGGAAATGACATCACCAACCCAAGGAAACCTAAACACATAAATAGAAAGCGGGACATAACACCAGCACTTCGTCGGAGGCTCACTGATGATGTTACCTAGAATGGTGACGAAACGTCTGAAAATGAACCTTATAGCTCAGTGAGCAAACTCACATCCAGAACATTTTTGAGAGAGTTACCAAAATGATTGATGAAGGCAAAGCAGTGGATGTTGTTCATTTGGATTTTAGTGAAGCCTTTGACGAGGTTCCACATGGTAGGCTAATTAGAAAAGTTAGGTCTCATGGGATTCAGGGCGAGCTTGACATAGATAGAACATTACAGCGCAGTACAGGCCCTTCGGCCCTCGATGTTGCGCCGACCTGTGAAACCGATCTGAAGCCTGTCTAACCTATACTATTCCATTATCATCCATATGTCTACCCAACGACCATTTAAATGCCCTTAAAGTTGGCGCGTCTACTACTGTTGCAGGCAGGACATTCCACACCCTTACTACTCTCTGAATAAAGAAGATTTGGATACACAGTTGGGTTAATGGCAGGAGACAGAGAATGGTGGTAGAAGGTTACTTCTCGAACTGGAGGCCTGTCGCCAGCAGAGTTTCACAATGATTGGTTCCGGGTCCTCTTTCATTTGTCATTTATATAAATGATTTGGGTGAGAATATAGAGGGCATGGTTAGCAAGTTTGCAGATGACCTCAAAACTGGTGGCACTGTAGATGGTGAAGAAGGTTTTCTAAGATTGCAAAGGGATCTTGATCAGATGGGTCAACGGGCTGGATGGCAGATGGAGTTCAATCTGGATAAATGAGGTATTGCATTTTGGTATAACAAACAAGGGTAGAGCTTGTATAGTTAATGGTAGGGCATTGGGTAGCGTTGTAGAACAGATAGACCTCGGGGTGCAGGTACATAATTCGTTAAAGTTTGCATCAAATATAGACAGGATGGTTGAAAAGGCATTGAACACGCTTGCCTTCATCACTCGGTTCTTTGAAAATAGGAGTTGAGCTGTTATTTTGACGGTGTACAGGACATTGGTGAGGCCTCTTCTGGAATATTACCCAGTTATAGGAAGGATATTATGAAGCTGGATTCAGGAGAAATTTACCAGGATGTTGCTGGGTATGGAAGGTTTGAGTTATAAAGAAAAGATGTGTAGGCTGGGGCCCTATGCTAAGAGCATAGGAGACTGAGAGGTGACCCGTTAGAAGTTTATAAAATAATAAGGGACATAGATAGAGTTGATGGTACTTCCCTTTTCTCTCAGATGGGGGAATTCCAAGACGAGTGGGCACATTGTTAAAGGAGATAACGGGAACTGCAGATGCTGGAGAATCCAAGATAATGAAATGTGAAGCTGGATGAACACAGCAGGCCAAGCAGCATCTCAGGAGCACAAAAGCTGACGTTTCGGGCCTAGACCCTTCATCAGAGAGGGGGATAGGGTGAGGGTTCTGGAATAAATAGGGAGAGAGGGGGAGGCGGACCGAAGATGGAGAGAAAAGAAGATAGGTGGAGAGGAGAGTATGGGTGGGGAGGTAGGGAGGGGATAGGTCAGTCCAGGGAAGACGGGCAGGTCAAGGAGGCGGGGTGAAGTTAATAGGTAGGA
The DNA here is from genome assembly GCF_030684315.1 of Stegostoma tigrinum. Taxonomy (NCBI): domain Eukaryota; kingdom Metazoa; phylum Chordata; class Chondrichthyes; order Orectolobiformes; family Stegostomatidae; genus Stegostoma; species Stegostoma tigrinum. Next base: position 5,015,636 of record NC_081375.1, on the reverse strand, counting down.
AATGGAGGTGCAGCGTGAGGTGGGAGGAGGGGATGGGTGAGAGGAAGAACAGGTTAGGGAGGCGGGGACAAGCTGGTCTGGTTGTGTGGTGCAGTGGGGGGAGGGGACAAACTGGGCTGGTTTTGGGATGCGGTGGGGGAAGGGGAGATTTTGAAGCTGGTGAAGTCCACATTGATACCATTGGGCTGCAGGGTTCCCAAACGGAATATGAGTTGCTGTTCCTGCAATCTTCGGGTGGCCTCATTGTGGCACTGCAGGAGGCCCATGATGGACATGTCATCTAGAGAATGGGAGGGGGAGTGGAAATGGTTTGCGACTGGGAGGTGCAGTTGTTTGTTGCGAACTGAGCGGAGGTGTTCTGCAAAGGGGTCCCCAAGCCTCTGCTTGGTTTCCCCAATGTAGAGGAAGCCACACCGGGTACAATGGATGCAGTATACCACATTGGCAGATGTGCAGGTGAACCTCTGCTTAATATGGAAAGTCATCTTGGGGCCTGGGATGGGGGCGAGGGAGGAGGTGTGGGGGCAAGTGTAGCATTTCCTGCGGTTGCAGGGGAAGGTGCCAGGTGTGGTGGGGTTGGAGGGCAGTGTGGAGCGAACAAGGGAGTCACGGGGAGAGTGGTCTCTCCGGAAAGCAGACAAGAGTGGAGAGGGAAAAATGGCTTGGGTGGTGGGGTCAGATTGTAGATGGCGGAAGTGTCGGAGGATGTTGCATTGTATCCGGAGGTTGGTGGGGTGGTGTGTGAGAACGAGGGGGATCCTCTTGGGGCGGTTGTGGCGGGGGCGGGGTGTGAGGGATGTGTTGCGGGAAATGTGGGAGACGCAGTCAAGGGCGTTCTCGACCACTGTGGGGGGAAAGTTGCGGTCCTTGAAGAATGTGGACATCTGGGATGTGCAGGAGTGGAATGCCTCATCGTGGGAGCAGATGTGGCAGAGGCGGAGGATTTTTGCAGGAGGGTGGGTGGGAGGAGGTGTATTCTAGGTAGCTGTGGGAGTCGGTGGGCTTGAAATGGACATCAGTTTCTAGCTGGTTGCCTGAGGTGGAGTCTGAGAGGCCCAGGAAGGTGAGGGATGTGCTGGAGATGGCCCAGGTGAACTTCAGGTTGCGGTGGAAGGTGTTGGTGAAGTGGATGAACTGTTCGAGCTCCTCTGGGGAGCAAAGGCACTGCGGATAAAGTTCGTAATACACAACTGCACCTCTCAGGGGCGAACGATTTTAACTCCCCCTCCCATTCTTTAGATGACATGTCCATCATGGGCCTCCTGCACTGCCACAATGATGCCACCCGAAGGTTGCAAGGAACAGCAACTCATATTCCGCTTGGGAACCCTGCAGCCCAACGTATCAATGTGGACTTCACAAGCTTCAAAGTCTCTCCTTCCCCCACTGCATCCCTAAACCAGCCCAGCTCGTCCCCTCCCCCCACTGCATCCCAAAACCAGTCCAACCTGTCTCTGCCTCCCTAACCTGTTCTTCTTCTCACCCATCCCTTCCTCCCACCCCAAGCCGCACCTCCATCTCCTACCTACTACCTCATCCCACCTCCTTGACCTGTCCGACTTCCCTGGATTGACCTATCCCCTCCCTACCTCCCCACCTACACTCTCCTCTCCACCTATTTTCTTTTCTCTCCATCTTCGGTCCGCCTCCCCCTCTCTCCCTATTTATTCCAGTTCTCTCTCCCCATCCCCCTCTCTGATGAAGGGTCTAGGCCCGAAACGTCAGCTTTTGTGCTCCTGAGATGCTGCTTGGCCTGCTGTGTTCATCCAGCTTCACACATTTTTAAAGGTGATTGGAGAGAGATTGAAATAAAACCCTGAGGCAATTTTTTTACACAGAGATTGGTTCGCATGTGGAATGAAATTCCTGAGGAAGTGGTGAATGGGGGCACAGTTACAGCGTTTTAAAGACATTCGGATAAGTACATGACCAGGAAAGGTTTGGAGGGATATGGGCCCGGAGCAGGCAGGGGGGACTAGTTCAGTTTGGGATTGTGTTCGGAATGGACTGGTTGGGCCGAAGGGTCTGTTTTAGTGCTGTATGTCTCTATGACTCTTTTTGGGATGGAGTCCGACTGAAGTGAATTGAAGAGAGGGGGGATTGTGAGGGCGGGTGCAGCTGTGTTACTGACTGAGAGTCTGAATGGTTTACCTTTTGTTTTGTGCCTCAGCCTGACCTGGGGCTGGGAATACGGAGGATATTGGTGAATGTTTGGAAATGTCTGTTCCCACACTGCCACCCCCCTGCCTGCTGTTTGATCTTCCGTCCTCACCCATCTTTGCCAGACCTAACTATTCACACACCAAGAACAGAGACCAGGTGCACACAATCAAACAGTGGGCATTGACCACGCCATTGTGATTTCTTGGAGCTTGTGCTCTCTCCTCTCCCCATTTCCCCTCCTCTCTTCTATTCCTTTCATCCCTCTTTTCTCAGTTTTCTTCCTTCTCAGTTGTTTTCCTCCTCCGTCTTGTTCTGGCATTTTTCCCTTTCCTGTTCATTTTCCAACTCATACTCCCCTCAAACCCTTCCCATCACTTCCATCCCCTCTCCAATTCTTCATCCCACTTCAACCTTCCTCTTCCCAATCCGTTCTATGTTTCTCTCCCTTGCCTCTTTCTCCACCCTCTTCTCCCATCTTTCCCCCCAATTTCCATTGATCTTTTCTTGTATGTCCTTCCTTTGGATACCACCCTCCCTGGTCATGTTCACTGCCCCTAGCCCATCCCTCTGTTGTCCCTGTTTTCTCTCCTTGCTCTTCTTTGGTCAAGGCCAGAACTCACACGACTCCAGGTTATGATCCCACAGGTTTATTTGAAACCACAGGCTTTTGGAGCACTGCTCCTTTTCAGGTGTTAGTTCAGTGGGTATAGGAGACGGGAGTCATGTTACGGCTGTACAGGACATTGATTCAGCCATTTTTGGAGTACTGCGTGCACTTCTGATCTCCCTGCCACAGGATGTCGTGGAACTTGAAAGGGTTCAAAAAGATTTAGGAACAAAAACAAAGTTGCTGGAAAAGCTCAGCAGGTCTGGCAGCATCTGTAGAGGAGAAAACAGAGTTAGCAATTCGGGTCCTGTGACCTTTCCTCAGCTGACCCGAAACATTAACTCTGTTTTCTCCTCCACAGATGCTGCCAGACCTGCTGAGCTTTTCTAGCAACTTTGTTTTTGTTCCTGATTTTCAGCATCCGCAGTTCTTTTGGGTTTTTTTTTCAAAAGATTTACAAGGATATTGCTGGGTTTGGAGGGTTTGAGCTATAGGGAGAGGCTGAATAGCCTGGGGCTATTTTCTCTGGAGCACCAGAGGCTGAGGGGTGACCTTATAGAGGTTTATAACATCATGAGGGGCATGGATAAGATGAAAACCAAAGTCTTTTCCGCAGGGTGGGGGGTGTCCAAAACTGGAGGGGCATAGGTTTAAGGTGAGAGAGGAAAGGTTTAAAAGGGACCTAAGGGGCAACTTCTTCACGCAGAGGATAATGCGTGTATGGAATGAGATGCCAGAGGAGGTGGTGGAGGCTGGTACACTTACAGCATTTAAAAGGCATCTGGGTGGGTACATGAATAGGGAGGGTTTACAGGGTCAAATGCTGGCAAATGGGACTAGATCAGTTTAGGATATCTATGGACAAGTTGGACCAAAGGATTTGTTTCCATGCTGTTCATCTCTATGACTCCATAACTCTATCACTCTAACAGCGTCAGGGATGAAGGCCAGGTTAAATCCCAGACACTCAATGCCACCTTGGGAGCTGGTCACCTCTGTGTTGGATTTCCAGCCCTCCCTGACCCCAGGCATGACCCTGGGCTGCCATTACTGATGGTCGTGTTCCAATGGCCACCCTTTTCCTATCGGTTAAATCCTGCTGTCCCACAATGTACGACACGTTAGTGCGATTCCTTGTCGATTTTGCAATGAACAGCAAATTCTGCGTCTGTGCGTACCAACAACAGGATAAATCAGAATTAAACTGCCCAGCTTCTTCACCATCAATTTGATTTTACAAAATGGTGTGAAAAACCAACTAGCTGAGAATTGAAGGATTATTTTACATGAGCAGATATTGAAATATTTCCCTGCCTTTCACATACAGTGAGGTTCCCAGTGTGGCTGGATGCTGACTAAGGGACCTAAGGGGCAACTTTTTCACCCAGAGGGTGGCGTGTGTATGGAATGAGCTGCCAGAGGAAGTGGTGGAGTCTGGTGCAATAATAACATTTAAAAGGCATCTGGGTGGGTATATGAATAGGAAGGGCTTACAGGGATATGGACCAAATGCTGGTGAATGGAACTCGATTTATTTCGGATATCTGGTCAGCATAGATGAGCTGGACCAAGGGGTCTGTTTCCATGCTGTACAGCTGAAAGAGTCTATGTCTTGGGAGAAGTGACTCCAACCACCGGGAAGGGTATCGGATTGAACGGAATTCTGGAGTCACACATTATCAGCTACCACAGATATTGATAGGGAGGTCAGACAGCAGTGAGGTAAATCCAGGATGTAGTCTTTACAGGGGGTAGGTTTTGTTTAAAATTGCTCCTGGCTGTCATGATGCTGGGAACTGAACTAATTGAGGCTGTTTTCTGTGCTGAGGTGAGGTTAGTATTGAGGGAATGTCTCCAGACTAACAGCCTAGAACCACAAGTACCTTCTACTTCCACGTGCTAACCTGTCTTGTGTTAAAGAACAAAGAACAAAGAAACCTACAGCACAGGAACAGGCCCTTCGGCCCTCCAAGCCTGCGCCGATCCAGATCCTCTGTCTAACCTGTCATCTATTTTCTAACGGTCTGTGTCCATTTGCTCCCTGCTCATCCATGTACCTGTCCAAATATATCTTAAAAGACGCTAACGTGTCTGCGTCTACCACCTCCGCTGGCAACGCGTTCCAGGCACCCACCACCCTCTGTGTAAAGAACTTTCCACGCATATCTCCCTTAAACTTTCCTCCTCTCACTTTGAACTCATCACCCCTAGTAATTGAGTCCCACACTCTGGGAAAAAGCTTTTTGCTATCCACCCTGTCTATACCCCTCATGATTTTGTAGACCTCAATCAGGTCCCCACTCAATCTCTGTCTTTCTAATGAAAATAATCCTAATCTAATCAACCTCTCTTCATAGCTAGCACCCTCCATACCAGGCAACATCCTGGTGAACCTCCTCTGCACCCTCTCCAAAGCATCCACATCCTTTTGGTCATGTGGCGACCAGAATTGTACACAGTACTCCAAATGTGGCCGAACCAAAGTCCTATACAGCTGCAACATGACCTGCCAACTCTTGTACTCAATACCCCGCCCAATGAAGGAAAGCATGCCATATGCCTTCTTGACCACCCTATTGACCTGTGTTGTCACCTTCAGGGAACAATGGACCTGAACACTCAGATCTCTCTGTTCATAAATTTTCCCTAGGACTTTTCCATTTACTGTATAGTTCACCCTTGAAGTTGATCTTCCAAAATGCATCGCCTCAGCTGGCTGGATCTGTCCGGAACTGAAGTCTCTCTCCATTTAAACGATGGCCTACTTTGCCATTCTCCCATCCAGGATGTGCTTAAAAAGCACCACCTTGCCCTCTTCCCTCATCTGTGTGAAGGCTCACGCTTCCCTGTGAGCCAGCAGCCGTTGGCTGCAAGTGCCACTGCTCCAGGAGGGGCATTTCTCTAGAACATAGAGTCAAGGAGCACAGAAAGAGGCCACAGCTCTCGGTATGTGCTGCTCTTCGTGGGGCCTGGAAGCTCCCAAGGCACACCCCAGGGGCTCAGGAACTGCCTGTTCCAATGTGCCATCCTACACAATGCCCTGTGTACCCATTCAGGGTCCAGGCAGAAAATCCCATTTGCCCTTCGGGAAAAAGGCCAGAGAATAGAATCAGGAATGTGAGTGATGGAAAATCAGTAATTCATTTTACCGATATCAGAATAACAGGAGTAACATCGCAGAGTCTTCGCTGAGTCCATATGGACCTGTTGGGCTGAATGGCCTGTTTCCCCACTGCAAGGATTCTGTTCTATGATCACTTCAAAAATTGATCTCTGCCTGTAACATGCACCGGGACATCCTGAACTTGTGGACAATATGATGGAGAAAACAACATTCTTTCACTCAGTTTATATTTGAACTGCTGACTTTTTAAATTCCCTGGTGGGTGTCACTGACTGGGCCCAGCATTTATTGCCCGTCCCTAGTTGCCCCCTTGGGAAGGTGGGGGTGAGCTGCCTTCTTGAGCCACTGCAGTCCACATGCTACGGGTTGACCCACAATGCCCCTTAGAGAGGGAATTCCAGGATTTTGACCCAGCAACAGCAAAGGAACAGTGATATATTCCCATGTCAGAATGGTGAGTGGCTCAGAGGGGATCTTGCAGGGGGTGGTGTTCCCGTGTATCTGCTGCCCTTGTCCTTCTGGATGGAAGTGGGTCATGGGTTTGGAAGGTGCTGTTTGAGGATCTTTGGTGAGTTTCTGCAGAGCACGTTGTAGAAGGTACACACGGCTGCGACTGAGCGATGGTGGGTGGGGGGAGTGGGATGTTTGTGGATGTGGGGCCAATCAAGCGGCTGCTTTGTCCTGGATGGTGTTAAGCTTCTTAAATGTTATTGGGGCTGCCCCCATCCAGGCGAGTAGGGAGTATCCCATCACATTCCTGACTTGTGCCTTGTAGATGGTGGACAGGCTTTAGGGAGTCTGGAGGTGAGTTACTCAACGCAGTATTCCCAGCCTCTAACCTGCTCTTGTAGTCACTGTGTTAATGTGACGAGTTCAGTTGAGTTTCTGCTGTATTCAAGTATTTTCTAATTAATTCTCCCCCCCTGCTTTTTTTTCATAACTCTTTCCCAATAAGTATTTCCCCAATTCCCTTTGGAAAGCTTGTTAAATCGCACATCTCGTATCCTAATAACTCACTGCATCAGGCTGTAGACTTGCTCACTGAGCCAGTGTGTTTTATTGCAGACGCTCCTTCACCCTGCTCGGTAACATCGTCAGTTCACCCCCTGTGAAGCGTCAGTGCTCTGTCCCACTTGTGTTATTTCTATGCCTCGGTTTGCTGGGGTGGTTGGCATCACTTCTGGTTCTGTTTCTCAGTGGTTTGTGCATCGGGTCCAGTTCAGTGTGTTTGCTGATGGAGTTCCAGTTGGAATGCCAGGCCTCCAGGAATTCCCTGGCATGTCCCTGTTTGGCTCGTGCTATTATGGATGTGTTGTCCCAGTCCTTCTTTGTCCATTACAGGAAGGATGTGGAAGCATTAGAGAGGGTGCAGAGGAGATTTACCAGGATGCTGCCTGGACTGGAGGGTGGGTCTTCTGAGGAAAGGTTGAGGGAGCGAGGGCGTTTTTCAGTGGAGTGAAGAAGGATGAGAGGTGACTTGATCGAGGTGTACAGGATGATGAGAGACATGGACTAAGTGGATAGTCAGAGACTTTTCCCCAGGGTAGAAATGACTATTACGAGGGAGCATAATTTTAAGGTGATTGGAAGAAGATATAGGGGAGATGTCAGAGGTAGGGTCTTTACACACAGAGAGTGGTGGGTGTGTGGAATGCGCTGCTGGCAGTGTTAGTGGAGTCAGACATATTAGGCGCATTTAAACGACTCTTGGATAGGCACATGGAGGATAGTAAAATGTAGGATATGCAGGGTAGGTTGATCTTCGTAGGGTAATAGGTTGTCACAACATGGTGGGCCGAAGGGCCTGTGCTGAGCTGTACTGCTCTATATTCTGTAGTTCTGTGTTCTAAACCAGCGGCTCAGTGAGCAAGCCTACACCTCATCCACAACCCAATCTACAAATCTTCCCAAAAGCCTTAGACAGGGAGTGATGCTGGGAGTTAGCCATGGGAACGTCAGTAAACATTTTCTGCTGAGGGAGCTGTCTTCACACATTTCCACTCCACTGACACAGTCTCCGTCACCCTCCCACACTCACACACACCCTCCCACACTCACACTCACACACACTCACACACTCACACTCACTCTCCATCATGTAAACACACACACACACCCACCCAAACTCACACTCCTTCACATACACTCACACACCCACCCACCCACATTCACATTCCTTCACACTCTCTCTCTCTCTCTCACACACACACACACACACACACACACACACACACACACACACACACACACACATTCACACTCACACTCACACACACCCACCCACACTCACGCTCACATTCACACTCACACTCTTTCATACTCACAAACACCCACCCACACTCACTCTCCATCACCTAAACACACACAAACACACACACACACACACACACACACACACTCATGTACACAACCCAACACTCCCTCACCCACACGTGCGTGCACACTCACACACTCACATGCGCACTCTCACAGAAACACACACATGAGCACACATCCCCACTTTTGATCCACTGTATGTGAATATTGTGGGGGGAGATTGGAGAGGTGATGGTTGTGAGGGTGGGCGGCTGTGTGAGGATGAGGTGATGTGCAGGAGGGGGCTGAGGCGAAGAGATGTGGGTTTTGCTGCCCATGTGTGTAATCCCGCACCTTTCTGCCTCCCACAATTAAAATGGGGCTCCAATTTTAACAGGAGTCTGTGGTGACAGTGAGATCTAACTATGAGGATCTCTTTGTGTCCCTTATCTGAGCCCTCAGCATCAACAGCTCCTTTAAATGCTAATTGAAATTGTGAAGCCTGAGTTTCTATCAGATCACTCCTGCTCAGTTTCTAGGCCTCTATCTCAGAAGGTCATTTATAAATTCTGCTGGTGCCTGCTTTCCAATTCAAATCAAGAAAGCAGCCCATTAAAGAGTCGTTAGCAGTTTCCCACTCTGTACTGATCATCAGTTAGTGCAGTAAAGGCGGCAAATTCCACACAGAGATTCCCTGACACTATTAGGCAGCAGGAACATTATTAATGAACATTCCTTATCTGCTAGTGTTTGGCAAGGACATTTCAGCGCCAGCTGTGTGAATGCTTCATTCGTTCAGGGGACATGACCATCACTGATTGGACCAGCATTTATTTCCTGTCCCATGTTGGCCCCTGAGAAGGTGATGGTGAGCCAGGATAGGGACCTCCTACCGCCTCCTCGATCATGACCCCACACCCGAGCACCAAACCATCATCTCCAACACCATTCACGACCTCATCACCTCAGGGGACCTCCCACCCACAGCCTCCAACCTCATTGTTCCCCAACCCCGCACGGCCCGTTTCTATCTCCTTCCCAAAATCCACAAACCTGCCTGCCCTGGTCGACCCATCGTCTCAGCCTGCTCCTGCCCCACCGAACTCATCTCCACCTATCTGGACTCCATTTTCTCCCCTTTGGTCCAGGAACTCCCCACCTATGTCCGTGACACCACCCACGCCCTCCACCTCCTCCAGGACTTCCAATTCCCTGGCCCCCAACACCTCATATTCACCATGGACGTCCAGTCCCTGTACACCTGCATTCCGCATGGAGATGGCCTCAAGGCCCTCCGCTTCTTCCTGTCCCGCAGGCCCGACCAGGCCCCCTCCACCGACACTCTCATCCGCCTAGTGGAACTCGTCCTCACACTCAACAACTTCTCTTTTGACTCCTCCCACTTCCTACAGACTAAGGGGGTGGCCATGGGCACCCGCATGGGCCCCAGCTATGCCTGCCTCTTTGTAGGTTACGTGGAACAGTCCATCTTCCGCACCTACACAGGCCCCAAACCCCACCTCTTCCTCCGGTACATTGATGACTGCATCGGCGCCGCCTCTTGCTCCCCAGAGGAGCTCGAACAGTTCATCCACTTCACCAACACCTTCCACCCCAACCTTCAGTTCACCTGGGCCATCTCCAGCACATCCCTCACCTTCCTGGACCTCTCAGTCTCCATCTCAGGCAACCAGCTTGTAACTGATGTCCATTTCAAGCCCACCGACTCCCACTGCTACCTAGAATACACCTCCTCCCACCCACCCTCCTGCAAAAATTCCATCCCCTATTCCCAATTCCTCCGCCTCCGCCGCATCTGCTCCCACGATAAGACATTCCACTCCCGCACATCCCAGATGTCCAAGTTCTTTAAGGACCGCAACTTTCCCCCCACGGTGATTGAGAACGCCCTTGACCGCGTCTCCCGCATTTCTCGCGACACATCCCTCACACCCCGCCCCCGCCACAACCGCCCCAAGAGGATCGCCTCGTTCTCACACACCACCCTACCAACCTCCGGATACAACGCATTATCCTCCGACACTTCCGCCATTTACAATCCGACCCCACCACCCAAGACATTTTTCCATCCCCACCCCTGTCTGCTTTCCGGAGAGACCACTCTCTCCGTGACTCCCTTGTTCGCTCCACACTGCCCTCCAACCCCACCACACCCGGCACCTTCCCCTGCAACCGCAGGAAGTGCTACACTTGTCCCCACACCTCCTCCCTCACCCCCATCCCAGGCCCCAAGATGACATTCCGCATTAAGCAGAGGTTCACCTGCACATCTGCCAATGTGGTATACTGCATCCACTGTACCCGGTGCGGCTTTCTCTACATTGGGGAAACCAAGCGGAGGCTTGGGGACCGCTTTGCAGAACACCTCCGCTCAGTTCGCAACAAACAACTGCACCTCCCAGTCGCAAACCATTTCCACTCCCCCTCCCATTCTCTTGATGACATGTCCATCATGGGCCTCCTGCACTGCCACAATGATGGCACCCGAAGGTTGCAGGAACAGCAACCCATATTCCGCCTGGGAACCCTGCAGCCATATGGTATCAATGTGGACTTCACCAGTTTCAAAATCTCCCCTTCCCCCACTGCATCCCTAAACCAGCCCAGTTCATCCCCTCCCCCCACTGCACCACACAACCAGCCCAGCTCTTCCCCCCCACCCACTGCATCCCAAAACCAGTCCAACCTGCCTCTGCCTCCCTAACCGGTTCTTCCTCTCACCCATCCCTTCCTCCCACCCCAAGCCGCACCCCCAGCTACCTACTAACCTCATCCCACCTCCTTGACCTGTCCGTCTTCCCTGGACTGACCTATCCCCTCCCTACCTCCCCACCTACACCCTCTCCACCTATCTTCTTTACTCTCCATCTTCGGTCCGCCTCCCCCTCTCTCCCTATTTATTCCAGTTCCCTCCCCCCATCCCCCTCTCTGATGAAGGGTCTAGGCCCGAAACGTCAGCTTTTGTGCTCCTGAGATGCTGCTTGGCCTGCTGTGTTCATCCAGCCTCACATTTTATTATCCAGGATAGGGAGTGGCCTGGAGGGGAACTTGGAGGGGGTGGTGTTCCCTAATCCTTCCCGGTGGAAATGGTCGTGGGTTTGGAAGGTGTTGTCTGAGGGCCTTTGGAGAATTTCTGCAGAGCATCTTGTAGATAGTACACACTGCTGCGACTGAGCGTCAGTTGTCGGGGGAGTAGGATGTTTGTGGATGTGTTGCCAATCAAGCGGCTGCTTTGTCCTGGATGGTGTTAAGCTTCCTGAGTGTTATTGGGGCTGCACCCATCCAAGCAAGTGGGGAGTATTCCGTCACACTCCTGACTTGTGCCTTGTAGATGGTGGGCAGGCTTTGGGGAGTCAGGAGGTGAGTTACTCCCCACAGGATTCCCAGCTTCTGACCTGCTTTTGTAGCTGTGTTTATGTGGTGAGCCCAGTTGAGTTTCTGGTCAATGGTAACCCCCAGGATGTTGATGGGGGGGATTCAGCGATGGTAACACCATTGAATGTCAAGGATCAGTGATAAGATTGTCTCTTATTGGTGCTGGTCATAGCCTGGCATTTATGTGGCGCGAATGCCACTTGCCACTTGTCAGCCCAAGCCTGGATGTTGTCCAGATCTTTTTGCATTTGGGAGTGGCCTGTTTCAGTATCTGAGGAGTTGCGAATGGTGCTGAACATTGGGAAATCATCGGCGACCATCCCCACTTCGGACCTTATGATGGAGGAAGGTCATCGATGACGCAGCAGAAGATGGTCGGGCTGAGGACATTACCCTGAGGAACTCCTGCAGAGGTATCCTGGAGCTGAGATGACTGACCTCCAACAACCACGACCATCTTCCTATGTGTCAGGTATGACTCTAATGAGCAGAGAGTTTGCCCCCGGTACCCATTGATTCCAGTTTTTCCAGGGCTCGTTGATGCCACACTCAGTTGAGTGCAGCCTTGATGTCAAGGGCTGTCACTCTCACCTCACGCAATTTTCCACATTGTGGGGTAGATCCCAGAATTGTAACTGCACTGGAACAGCTCGGCTAGGGGAGCGGCAAGTTCTGGAGCACAAGTCTTCAGTCCTATTGCCGGGATGTTGTCAGGGTCTTTGGGAATTAGTTGTTGAGACTTTCACATGTGTCGGGCAACTGTAACCATTTCCATAGTCCCTTTCTCCTGGAAAATAAAATATCAGCGAGGCAGTTTTCAGAAAGCTTATCACACAGAATCTGACATCGGGATCCAGAAAATAAAGTGGGCCATGTGACCAAAAGGCCAATGTAACGAGCTTTGGAAAGGAGGACAGAGAGAGTGAGGGGTTTAGGGAAGGAATTCCAGAAAGTCGGGGGCAGGCAGCTGAGTGCACAGCGCCACACCCGGCTTCCACAACCGCTCCCCCCCCCCCACCCCCGCTACCGTTCCCACCCCTCCAACCTGCTTCCCCCCCGCCCCTCCCCCAACGAGTGACAGGGGCACAAGAATAGTCAGAGTGCTCAGATCCTGAGGGATATTCCTTAAGGAATAAAAGAATGACAAGAGTAAGATTAGGACCAATCAAGGATAGTAGTGGGAAGTCGTGTGTGGAGTCAGAGGCACAAAATGAATATTTTTCAACAGTATTTACTCCAGAAAACAATAATGTTGCCGAGGAGAATACTGAGATACAGGCTACTAGACTAGGTGGGATTGAGGTTCACAAGGAAGAGAATTAGAAATCCGACAGAGTGTGAAGATAGATAAGTCCCCTGGGCTGGATGGGATTTATCCTCAGATCCTCTGGGAAGCCAGGGAGGAGGTTGCCGAGCCTTTGGCATTGATCTTTAGCTCGTCATTGTCTACAGGAATAGTGCCAGACAACTGGAGGATAGCAAATGTGGTTCCCCTGTTCAAGAAGGGGAGTAGAGACAACCCTGGTAATTATAGACCAGTGAGCCTTACCTCAGCTGATGGTAAAGTGTTGGAAAAGGTTATAAGGCATAGGATTTATAATCATCCAGAAAAGAATAAATTGACTAGGGATAGTCGGCAAGGTGTTTGATAAGGCTCCCCACAGTAGGCTATTGTACAAAATGCGGAGGAATGGAATTGTGGGAGATATAGCAGTTTGGATCGGAAATTGGCTTGCTGAAAGAAGACAGAGGGTGGTATTGATGGGAAATGTTCATCCTGGAGACCAGTTACTAGCGGTGTATCGCAAGGGTCGGTGTTGGGTCCACTGTTGTTTGTCATTTTTATAAATGACCTGGATGAGGGCGTAGAAGGATGGGGTAGTAAATTTGCAGACGACACTAAGGTCGGTGGAGTTATGGATAGTGACGAAGGATGCTGTAGGTTGCAGAGAGACATAGATAAGCAGCAGAGCTGGGCTGAGAGGTGGCAAACGGAGTTTAATGCGGACAAGTGTGAGGTGATGAACTTTGGTAGGAGTAACCGGGATGCAAAGTACAGGGCTAATGGTAAGATTCTTGGTAGTGTAGATGAGCAGAGAGATCTTGGTGTCCATGTACACAGATCCTTGAAAGTTGCCACCCAGGTTGTCAGGGCTGTTAAGAAGGCATACAGTGTTTTAGCTTTTATTAATAGAGGGATCGAGTTCTGGAACCAAGAGGTTATGGTGAAGATGTACAAAACTCTGGTGCGGCTGCACTTGGAGTATTGTGTATAGTTCTGGTCACCGCATTATAAGAAGGATGTGGAAGCTTTGGAAAGGGTGCAGAGGAGATTTACTAGGATGTTGCCTGGTATGGAGGGGAGGTCTTACGAGGAAAGGCTGAGGGACTTGAGGCTGTTTTCATTAGAGAGAAGAAGGTTGAAAGGTGACTTAATTGAAACATATAAAATAATCAGAGGGTTAGATAGGGTGGATAGGGAGAGCCTTTTTCCTAGGATGGTGATGGCGAGCACGAGGGGGCATTGCTTTAAATTGAGGGGTGAAAGATATAGGACAGATGTCAGAGGTAGCTTCTTTACTCAGAGAGTAGTAAGGGAATGGAACGCTTTGCCTGCAACGGTAGTAGATTCGCCAACTTTAGGTATATTTAAGTATTCATTGGATAAACATATGGACGTACATGGAATAGCGTAGGTTAGATGGGCTTGAGATCGGTATGACAGGTCGGCACAACATCAAGGGCCGAAGGGCCTGTACTGTGCTGTAATGTTGTATGTTCTATGTTCTATGATACTGGGGCGGGGGGGGGGGGGGCGCGATGGGTGGGAGTCAGGGTTGGGGAAGGGGAGGGCTGGAATGTGAAAACAACACAGGAATTTTAAAATCGCGTTGTTGTCAGATATGGAATCAGAGTAGCTCAGTAAATGCAGAGTTCAGGGTGATCAACCCCATTCACTGTGAGTCTGGCTTTTTGAGTTAACTTAATTGATTAGTTGTAGCTGATTGGTCTGTAAGTTATGCTGATCAATACCGCCTGGGTCCAGGTTACGCTTGTTCCCAAATCTCCCGCTCGCAACACATTCTACAGGAAGAAGTATATAATGACAGCATGGCTCGTTTACATAAGTATTCTCAATGCCGATGGTAGGGGCTTTCTAATGACCCCAGGAACATTAACTCTCTGAGAGGTGCTGCCTAACCTGCTCAACATTTTCAGAATCTTCCATTCTCATTTCAGTCACTTCACGTTAGACTCGGTAATCTGGTAAAACTGGTTTGTTCTCGAAAGCAGGAGTGGGATTGTGATTGTTTCAGAGATAATGGGAACTGCAAATGCTGGAGAATCTGAGATAACAAGGTGTGGAGCTGGATGAACACAGCTGGCCAAGCAGCATCAGGGGAGCAGGAAAGCTGACGTTTCAAGCCGAGACCCTTCTTCAGAAATGGGGAAGGAGAAGGGGGTTCTGAAATAAATAGGGAGAGAGGAGGAGGCTGATAGAAGATGGATAGAGGAGAAGATAGGTGGAGAGGAGATAGACAGGTCAAAGAAGCAGGGATGGAGCCAGTAAAGGTGAGTGTAGGTGTGGAGGTAGGGAGGGGATAGGTCAGCCCAGGGAGGACAGACAGGTCAAGGGAGTGGGATGCGGTTAGTGGGTAGGGGATGGGGGTGGGAGGACTGGTTAGGGGGACGCGTCTAGCTGGGCTGGTTTTGGGTTGTGGTCGGGAGAGGGGAGATTTTAAAGCTTGTGAAGTCCACATTGATACCATTGGACTGCAGGGTTCCCAAGCGGAATATGAGTTGCTGTTCCTGCAACCTTCGGGTGGCATCGTTCTGGCACTGCAGGAGGCCCAGGATGGAATGTCAGCCGAGGATCGAGGGTGGGGGGGAGTTGACATGGTTCGCGACTGGGAGGTGCAGTTGTTTGTTGCGAACTGATGTACGTGGTTTGCTTTCGGACATGATGGATGTACCTGATTTGGAGAATATTTGAACCTTGTTTGTCCTCAGCATGTGCCTGTTCAGAAGAGGTTTGACATTGACCAAAGTTTCCCTACACTTTAGGGAAAGGTCACTTCTTCAAGATACTTTTGGTTAAGCTCCATTGTCTGCTCTTGGGAGTTGTTAGGAGGTCAGTGTTGAGCCAAGAACAGTGTGTGGAGAGAAGCGGTGCAGGTACTCAAAAATATACTGATCCCTCAGAAAAATGTGGAATTATTTCTTTACAGCGCTGAGAGCATTTAAAAAGAAGTATGACCAAAGACTGTTTATGACTGTTTGTTTTTCTAGCGTTTGGCAGGCTGTAGCTCTAAACTAATATTACAATCTGATTTATTGAATGGGACGTGAGCTGGCAATATAAGAGTGTGACAGTAAATCACAGTGTATATAGAAAGCACAGCAACATTCTGCAAGAGTTATTGGGAAATGTAGGTCAGAATCACACCATAAAATCTCAGTCAGCACAACTTGGTCTAATGGGTCATTAACCTCCCCCAATCCATTCAATCAAAATTACACCAAACCCCTTCCTATTCACTCCCACTGTACACAATCCCAAAGGTCCCAAACCCCTTCCCATTCATTCCCCCTGTACACAATCCCAATGGTCCCAAACCCCTTCCCATTCATTCCCACTGTACACAATCCCAAAGGTCCCAAACCCCTTCCCATTCACCCCCATTGTATACCATTCCAATGGACCCAAACCCCTTCCTATTCACTCCCACTGTACACAATCCCAATGGTCCCAAACCCCTTCCCATTCGCTCCCATTGTTCACAATCCCAATGGTCCCAAACCCCTTCCCATTCACTCCCACTGTACACAATTCCAATGGACCCAAACCCCTTCCTATTCACTCCCACTGTACACAATCCCAATGGTCCCAAACCCCTTCCCATTCACTCCCATTGTTCACAATCCCAATGGACCCAAACCCCTTCCCATTCACTCCCACTGCACACAATCCCAATGGACACAAACCCCTTCCCATTCACTCCCACTGTACACAATTCCAATGGACCCAAACCCCTTCCCATTCACTCCCATTGTTCACAATCCCAATGGTCCCAAACGCCTCCACATTCACTCCCACTGTACACAATCCCAATGGTCCCAAACCCCTTCCCATTTCCTTATTGCTTGGAGAATTCTAATCCTGATCTGAGGTGTGTAGAATTCATTAATAACTCTGTTTTCTGCCTCAGTATTATCGACCCGCGGTTAAATTAAGATGAGACACATGGCCACAGTGCAGAATTCTAATTGTAAAATATATCTTTTCATCAATACTTTCTGTCATTTTTGTTTAGACTGAATTGTCAAACGAATGATTCAAATCGGCTGTGTTTTTTTTTAATTTAAGAAATCCCAGTGCAATTATGGTTCCATTTCTGCTGAGTGAATGATTCAGACACAGTCTGTACTTGCTGTGTTATTGAAATATTGTGCAGATCCATTCTTGCAGCTTTCAATTTAGTCAGCAATTCAGGCCCAGCACAGAAAGGATTCAACTGTTTTTAATGTGATATTTGTGCGAAAGAAAGAATCAAGGGATGGGAGGATGAACTGGAAGAACTTTTCAAATGAGTGAGCTCAGGCAGAATGGGCAGGATGGCCTCCTCCTGACCTGCAAAATCCTCTGATGACAATAATTGAGAGAACTTGAATTCAAGTCTCATTCTGAGGGATTGCAAATCCAAATTTGTTTGAGAAATATTGGAGATAAAAGTTTGACATTAAAGCTGGCTGTGATGATGTTTGACTGAAAGCTACAATGCATCATCCTCCGACACTTCCGCCATCTACAATCCGACCCCACCACCCAAGGCATTTTTCCATCCCCACCCTTGTCTGCTTTCCGGAGAGACCACTCGCTCCGGGGCTTTCTTGTCCGCTCCACACTCCCCTCCAACCCTATCACACCGGGCACCTTCCCCTGCAACCGCAGGAAGTGCTACACCTGCCACTACACCTCCTCCCTCACCCCTATCCCAGGCCCTAAGATGACTTTCCACATCAAGCAGATGTTCACCTGCACGTCTACCAATGTTGTATACTGTATCCACTGTACCCGGTGTGGCTTCCTCTACATTGGGGAAACCAAGCAGAGGCTTGGGGCCACTTTGCAGAACACCTATGCTCAGTTCGCACCTGCACCTCCCAGTCGCGAATCATTTCCACTCCCCCTCCCATTCCTTAGATGACATGTCCAACCTGGGTCTCCTGCAGTGCCACAATGATGCCACCTGAAGGTTGCAGGAACAGCAACTCATATTCCACTTGGGAACCCTGCGGCCCAATGGTGTCAATGTGGACTTCACAAGCTTCAAAATCTCCCCTTCCCCCACTGCATCCCAAAACCAGCCTAGCTTGTCCCCGCCTCCCTAAACTGTTCTTCCTCTCACTTATTCCCTCCTCCCACCTCAAGCCACACCTCCATTTCTGACCTACTAAACTCATCCCGTCTCCTTGACCTGCCCGTCCTCTCTGGGCTGACCTACACCCTCTCCTCTCCACCTATCTTCTCCTCTATCCATCTTCGGTCCACCTCCCCCTCTCTCCCTATTTATTTCAGAACCCTCTCCCCATTCCCCTCTCTGATGAAGGGTCTAGGCCTGAAATGTCAGCTTTTGTGCTCCTGAGATGCTGCTTGGCCTGCTGTGTTCATCCAGCTTCACACTTTGTTATCTTGGATTCTCCAGCATCTGCAGTTCCCATTATCTCTGATCAGGTGTAGGATTGTCTCTGAAACATTTTGTCTGATTTTTCTCTGGGGCAATTTGATTTTTTGTTGTTGCAAAAATATACTTTATTCTTAAAAAAAGCACACCTGTAAGCACATAGGGTCCTAAAATAGTTCTGTGCAATCTTGTTGGAATTTGACATGCCTCAGAACTTTGCTACATCTGCCAAGCAAAGGCATGTCCTACTCCTGCAAGAAACTATTTACATTTGTTTGGAGGCATTAGGAGGGTCAAATAACTGAATGGACCTTTGTATCGAGAGCCGAACGTCATGAGACAGTGGTCCTTCCCCTCTGTACCTTGGCAGCAGCTCCCCCACAATGTTTGTGTGTCCCTCAGCACGCCTCCTGGACCTTGGAATGTGCGGACCTCATCTCTCACTGAGCTGATGGCCTTCCATGTGCCGTCGATGTTTTTTCCTGGGCAACAGACCATAGAGCACAGAGTCCCACATCACAGAGCTGCCTGCAATGAACCTGGACATGAACCATTGCATCATTCTGCAGATTTCCTTTGCAAAGGTTTACTCCAGCAGGAGATGTGCGACTGTCTCAACCACCGCCCCCTCCCACCATTTGATGTGATTGAGGTTCTTAAACATCAGGCAACAAGCTTTCTGAGCAGTGTGGAATGTGCTTTGATTTGATTTGATTTGTTGAAGTCATGTGTATGTAAGTACAGTGAAAAGCTTTCAAGCAGCACACAGTCGCAGTTAGCAAGGGCACACAGACTATACGGTGCTTAGACAGAGCGAGGACCACAAGGTTACACTACACAGGAGGTGCACAAAGCAAGATCCACATTAGTTGAAGTGAGAGGGTCCATTCATCAGTCTAGTAACAGCACAGGAGAAGCTGTTCCTGAACCTGTGTGCCTTCACGACTGTGTAGCGTCTGACGGAAGAGGAGTGGGAGGGAGCTTTGATGATGTTGGCTGCCTTTTTGCAGCAGTAAGCCACGCAAACAGAGTCCATGGATGGAAGATAATAAAATGTGAGGCTGGATGAACACAGCAGGCCAAGCAGCATCTCAGGAGCACAGGATCTCTCAGGAGATGCTGCTTGGCCTGCTGTGTTCATCCAGCCTCACATTTTATTATCTTGGAATTCTCCAGCATCTGCAGTTCCCACTATCCATGGATGGAAGGTTGGCTTCCGTGATGATCTGGGCAGTGCACACCACCTTAGAGTCACCAGAGTCCTACAGCATGGAGACAGGCCCTGTCTCTTGTCATCCAGGGTTCCCTCCCCCTGTCGACCTTGCCCTTCACCCTCACAGAGACATAAACACCTTGAACTCTAGCTATCACACTTTTAAAGGCCTCTCACTTGTCAGAGATCTCTTCGCCTGCAAACAAACTGCTCCTATCAACCCCAGCAAGCTCCTGTCTAAATCCATCAAAACTCACCTTGCCCCAGTTTAGAACTCGAACCTGTGGACCAGTTTTGACCCTCTCCATAACTATTTTAAAATTAATAGAACTATGGTCACTGGTCCCAAAGTGCTCCCCCACTGTCACCTCAGTCACCCGTACTGCCCTATTTCCCAAGAGTAAGTCGGGTTTTGCTCCTTCCTGAGCAGGACCCTGTATATACTGCTTGAGGAAACTGAGCACCTTTAACAAATTCCACCCCATAGAAGCCCTTAACACTATGGCAGTCCCAGTCTGTGTTCGGAAAATTAAAATGCCCCACTATGGCAATCCTATTGCTCCTGCAAGCCTCCCCAGACTCCCTGAATATTTGTTCCTCTAATTCCCGTTGACTATTTGGGGGCCGACAGTACAACCTCAATAACGTCACCACCCGTTTCTTATTTCTTCGCTCCACCCACAAAGCCTCACTGGATGATCCTTCACTTACTTCATCTCTGACTACTGCTGTGATACTCCCCATCATCAAAAATGCAACACACCCCTCCCCTCTTTCCTCCACCTCTGTCCCACCTGAAGAAGCTGTGCCTGGGCACATTGAGCTGCCAGTCCTGCCCCTCCCTTAGCCATGTCTCTGTAATGGCTATAATATCCCAGTCCCACATACCTATCCACACCCGGAGTCCATCGGCCTCACCTAACAGCCCTCTCACATTGAAACAGGCAATCCCTACTCCCAGATAATAAAATGTGAGGCTGGATGAACACAGCAGGCCAAGCAGCATCTCAGGAGCACAAAAGCTGACGTTTCGGGCCTAGACCCTTCATCAGAGAGCTCTCTGATGAAGGGTCTAGGCCCGAAACGTCAGCTTTTGTGCTCCTGAGATGCTGCTTGGCCTGCTGTGTTCATCCAGCCTCACATTTTATTATCTTGGAATCTCCAGCATCTGCAGTTCCCATTATCTCCAATCCCTACTCCCAGTCCTGTTCCAGCCTGACCTGTCTCTTCAGTTTGTTATTTCTGATTACTGTATCTCCTTCCAGCCTCACACTTGCCTCCCTGCTGTTAAGGATCCCTCCCCCTGCCAATCTACTTTAAACCCTCCCTACTAGCACCAGCACATCTGCCCACCAGGGTATTGGTCCCCCCTCTAGTTCAGGTAAAACCCACCCCTCTTAAACAGGCCACCATCTGCAGTTTCTTACTGTCCTGGGCAGAACAGTTGCCGTACCAGGCCGTTATGCAACCAGACAGTTAGCTTTCAATGGTGCATCTGTAAAAGTTGCTGAGGTTCATTGTGGACGTGCCGAATTTCCTGAGGAAGAAGAGACATTGTTGTGCCTTCTCCACCATCCCACTGACTTGGGAAGTCCAGGACAGATTGCAGCTTATCATTACTCCTTGGAACTCGACACTGTCAACCCTCACCACCTCCCTCTGGTGATGTAGATGGGGCCGTGTTCTCCTCCTTTCCTTTCTGAAGTCGATGATCAGTTCCTTAGTTTTGCTGACATTGAGAGAGAGGTTGTTCTCATTGCACCACAACACCAAGCCCTCTATGTCCTGCTGTGGTATCAATCAAGGCATTTTGCAGAGACCAGCAAAAGCCAGACCTAATCTAGGGGAGGAGTACCTTCCTCATACAGGACAGGCTGCAGTTTACCCAACGACACATCCAAACAACCTTCAAAGATGGAACCCAGCCACAAACCTGTGATGGAGATACACCCAATCAATGGTGCCATTGATTAAAATCACACATCAACGAATCAGAAGAAGACTTTGTCCAGAGAAGAATCAGAAGCTGTGACTTGGTGAGAGGCTCACTGAGAACTGGCAAGCGATGCCTATACTAGTTGAGCAGTCGCTGCCCCATTCGGTGCCCTTTGCGAGCCTTGTAGGGTCACAGAGGCCTTAGTGTTGAGTGTTGTGGATGAGCAATGCCAATGGCTGGAATTGTCACTCGCCTGTGGGTCACCATATTGCATGGGTCAACAGGATCAATTGTAGACCAGACCTGTGTGAGACAGGAGTGGGGAGGGGAGACATCCTGAAAGATTTTGATGCATACCCCAGCCCAGAAGAGAACCTGATAATCGAGTGAATGTGATTCAGTCCCTGTGATAATGGGAACTGCAGATGCTGGAGAATCCAAGATAATAAAGTATGAAGCTGGATGAACACAGCAGGCCAAGCAGCATCTCAGGAGCACAAAAGCTGACGTTTCGGGCCTAGACCCTTCATCAGAGAGGGGGATGGGGTGAGGGTTCTGGAATAAATAGGGAAAGAGGGGGAGGCGGACGGAAGATGGAGAGAAAAGAAGATAGGTGGAGAGGAGAGTATAGGTGGGGAGGTAGGGAGGGGATAGGTCAGTCCTGGGAAGATGGACAGGTCAAGGAGGTGGGATGAGGTTAGTAGGTAGGAAATGGAGGTGCGACTTGGGGTGGGAGGAAGGGATGGGTGAGAGGAAGAACAGGTTAGGGAGGCAGAGACAGGTTGGACTGGTTTTGGGATGCAGTGGGTGGGGGGGAAGAGCTGGGCTGGTTGTGTGGTGCAGTGGGGGGAGGGGACGAACTGGGCTGGTTTAGGGATGCAATAGGGGAAGGGGAGATTTTGAAACTGGTGAAGTCCACATTGATACCATATGGCTGCAGGGTTCCCAGGCGGAATATGAGTTGCTGTTCCTGCAACCTTCGGGTGGCATCATTGTGGCACTGCAGGAGGCCCATGATGGACAGCCTGAAGTTCAGGGTAATCGTTTGAAGTGTTTCATGACAGATCTGAAAGGCTCAGTCAGCTATTATAGGTTCAGTGTATTGAAATGTGAACTCATCTGGGCCTGTGTTGTTGTGGGAGTGTACAATGAAAAGCTGTCAGACAGATTAAGTCTCCCACGATCGAACAGCACTCCATTCACTGGGCAGGCTGAACTGAGGCTGCGAAATCAGGCTCTAATCCAAGGAAGCACTGAGGCTTTGGGTCAGTCTGTTAGCTAGGTGGGCCCAAAGGTGACATCTCTGCCCACTCGATGTCCCAGTAGAATAGACCAAAGTGACTGCAGCAGACATTCACATTGAAGTAGCAAGCTTCACAGTGTCAGAGCACAGAGTGTTTCTAAAACAGAAAGACAGGAGCCTGTAGGCAGCTCTGAGAAATCTCAGAGAAAACCTCAGCTAAAAAAGGGCAGAGAGAGAATGGCTTTGAAAAGCAGGCAATCCCAGAAACTGGAAATAAGGAATGAAAATAAGAGCAAAATGCCCCCCAGAGAAATAAAGTATCGTAGACAAAATACTTGGTCAGAGTTTAAATATGAGTTCAAACTGATCAGGCCTGATTATTTCCAACATTTAAACATCCAGCTTTCAGCAATTAAATTATAAGGCTCAGATGGTGCTGGTTCTCAGCTCAAAAGTCAGGTCACTGTTACACAGCGATTCGAGGAGCGAGGCATTAATAATCTCCCTCTCAGTGTTTAATCATGAACACGCTGGGGTTTTCAGAAGGAAGGCTGCAAAGTCCAACACCATTCTACCATAAGTTCCTACAACTCTTAGGGAATTTGTGAAATCCAAAATGAAAATTGGGTTGTGATTCTTCAAGACACTGCAGCCAATTGTCTTTAGCCCCCTGGATGGTTCTTCCCTCGTTACTGGGCAAAGTTGATGAGGGTAATGTTTACATTTAGGGTCTTGTGCCACCCAAGGGTGTTGTTTTGGGGCCCAAGACCCATTCCCAGTCCAAGCAATGAGCTCAGAGTGGGCCTGGCACAGTTAAATAAAAACATTCACGGGGAATAAATACGAAACGCTGCAGCTGCTGAAAATCTGGAGTAAGAACAGAATGCCCTAGAGAAACTCAATGAGTCTGACAGCATCTGTGCAGAGAGATTTTTGAGTCTAATGTGCCTCTTGAGAATTGAACAGGCCTCAGAATGGTGGTTTTTATATCGTTGGCAGAGAGGTGGGGTAAAGAATGGAACAGATGGTGAGGTTGCTGTGAGCAAAACACAAACTGAGGGTTAATAAAGTGTAAAGCTGGATGAACACAGCAGACCAATCAGAGATGAAGGGTCTAGGCCCAAAATGTCAGCTTTTGTGCTCCTGAGATGCTGCTTCGCCTGCTGTGTTCATCCAGCTTCACACTTTGTTATCTCAGATTCTCCAGCATCTGCAGTTCCCATTTATCTCTGAGCACAAACTGAGGGTTCCTGGCTGTGAAGGAGCAATGGAGATGTAAAATAAGTGTTAATGTTAGCTGTGAAAAGGAGAAATTGATCTGGGAGTAAATGCAACAAGATACTGCTGTGGGTGGGGTAGGGGAGGATTGAAAGAAACATGGAAGACAGGGATCATGTTGTGAAGTTGTGGAATTCAGTATTGAGTCCCAGTGGTTGTAAATGCTGAGTTCCAAAGGAGACCCTCCCCATCTCCTCACCAGCTAAATAGCTGAACAAAAACTCCCCAACTATGTTTACTTCACCAAGCTTGGTATGAAAGTGTAAGTTTTAGTAGATGCCCCTCAAGCCAGAGCCCAGGCTGTGAACAACCTTCATTATCCCTCTCGAGTGATTCAGTCACCCCAGAGACATTCCCCAGTGGACTGTGTCAGATATTCTTAACGAGAGGCAAAGCAGTAACTTGTTATCCACAGTACCACAAGACGGAAGCACGGTCACAGAATCTGAGACGTTCTGGGACTATCAAAGTAAACAGGGTTTCACCTGGATGGGAGGTGAGAATCTGCATTTCAGGGCTTGCTGCTACACTATTTTATATCTCTCCCTGAGTCTCTCCCCCTTTCCCTTCAATACAGCAATAATGCTCACCTTAACCCTGCTCTGTGAGGAAAATTATCAGTCTCTCCAGGTGATATTGAGACTCTTGTATTTCTTCTGTTTCAAAACAAAAACTTCATTCTTAAAATATCATTATTTACAAATGTAGCCCTTAAAGCAGAGATAATGGGAACTGCAGATGCTGGAGAATTCCAAGATAATAAAATGTGAGGCTGGATGAACACAGCAGGCCAAGCAGCATCTCAGGAGCACAAAAGCTGATGTTTCGGGCCTAGACCCTTCATCAGAGAGGGGGATGGGGTGAGGGAACTGGAATAAATAGGGAGAGAGGGGGAGGCGGACCGAAGATGGAGAGAAAAGAAGATAGGTGGAGAGGAGAGTATAGGTGGGGAGGTAAGGAGGGGATAGGTCAGTCCAGGGAAGACGGACAGGTCAAGGAGGTGGGATGAGGTAGCCCTTAAAGCAGTTTGGTTCTGTACAGTAGCATATGAAGAAACAAGCAAACATTGGAGCTTGACTC
The DNA here is from genome assembly GCF_030684315.1 of Stegostoma tigrinum. NCBI lineage: Eukaryota > Metazoa > Chordata > Chondrichthyes > Orectolobiformes > Stegostomatidae > Stegostoma > Stegostoma tigrinum. Next base: position 4,990,615 of record NC_081375.1, on the reverse strand, counting down.
TATACAACAAGCAAGCCAAAGGCATCCATTACATGTACAAGACTATATTTCAATACATTTGAGGTACTCGGAAGGTCTGATAATTGATAGGTCCGCAATTTAACTTCAGCAGGAAGACCCCAGACAATGGTCTTTCCCCACTGCACCTTGGCAGCAGCTGCCCCAAGCTTTAGTGAGTCCCTCAGCACATAGTCCTGGGCCTTGGAATGTCCCAGTCTGCAACACCCTGTTGGGGTCAACTCCTCACTCTGGAAGACCAACAGCTTTCAGGCAGACCAAACAGCATCTCTCATCGAGTTGATGGTCCTCCAGGCACAGTCCATGTTTGTCTCTGGGTGTCCCCCTGGGGAACAGACTGTGCATCGCAGAGTCCTGCATCACAGAGCTGCTCGGGATGAACCTGCACAAAACCCACTGCATCCCCTTCCAGGATTCCTTTACAAAGGCACATTCCAACAGGAGGTGTGTGACCGTCTCTACCCCACTCACCCCAATACTGGGATTCTTGTTGTTGGGATTTCTGAGCCAGTAACAGCTATCAGAGCATTAACATGAGACTGCCGCTAGGAGCCCCAGGCATACACCTCCACTCGATTTGCACTATACAACTGCACCTCCCAGCCACGAAACATTTCAACTCCCCCTCCAACTCCGCAGACGATATGTCCATCCTGGGCCTCCTGCAGTGCCACAATGATGCCACCCGAAGGTTGCAGGAACAGCAACTCATATTCCGTTTGGGAACCCTGCATCCCAATGGTATCAATGTGGATTTCACCAGCTTCAAAATCTCCCCTCCCTCCACTGCATCCCAAAACCTGCCCAGCCTGTCTCTGCCTCCCTAACCTGTTCTTCCTCTCACCTATCCCCTCCTCTCACCTCAAGCCACACATCCATTCCCTACCCACTAACCTCATCCTGCCCCCTAGACCTGTCCATCTGCCCTGGACTGACCTATCTCCTCCCTACCTCCCCACCTACACTCACCTTTACTGGCTCCATCCCCGCCTCTTTGACCTTTCTGTCTCCTCTCCACCTACCTTCTCCGCTCTCCATCTTCCATCCGCCTCCCCCTCTCTCCCTATTTATTTCAGAACCACTTTCCCCTCCCCATTTCTGAAGAAGGGTCTAGGTCCAAAACATCAGCTTTCCTGCTCCTCAGATGCTGCTTGGCCTGCTGTGTTCATCCAGCTCTGCACCTTGTTATCTCAGATTCTCCAGCATTGGCGGTTCCTACTATCTCTCTCACTTATTTACTGCCTTCAAGTCCGCTCCAATGCCTGTTAAATTCTGCAGCATCCACTCATTCATCACTTCGTACGCTGTGAAATAATTATTACCGTTTTCTTCTCTGTGAGCTGTGGGTGATGTCGGATTATAAAGTAACAGTAATGATCACATAAAATAGTTGTTATTGTGTATATTCAATGACACCATGAGATGTAGTGCCAACGTGAAGGGCATTGTTTAAAAGGTGCTTTAGTTCTTCAGTATCAATCATGACTAACTGTCCTTCACACCAGCCAAATCCTGTCATCAACCTTCCATTTGTGCTTTGTGACAGCAGGAGAATCTCGACCGTCAGTAATTTACTCCCTGTTTGTATGCCTGCTGCAGTGTGGTCAAACAGAGAAAAGTGATTGAGCCACTCCTTTCTGATAGAGCCTGTTTCTTGGCGCTGCCTCCTGTACACAACAGACTGATTAATCTCAGACAATCTAACCGCCTTGTTACCATCACTGAATCCCCCACTATCAACATCCTGGGGATCACCAGCGACCAGAAAATCAACTCAGCTCACCACATTAACACAGCGGCTACAACAGCAGGCTAGAAACTGGGAATACTGCGGCGAGTGACTCCCCTCCTGACTCCCCAAAGCCTGTCCCACCATCTACAAGGCACAAGTCAGGAGTGTGATGGGATACTCCCCATTTGCCTGGATGGGGGCAGCTCCAACAACACTCAGGAAGCCTGACACCATCCAGGACAAAGCAGCCGCTTGATTGGCATCACATTCACAAGCATCGACTCCCTCCCCCACCAACCCTCAGTCGCAGCAGTGTGTACTATCTACAAGATGCTCTGCAGAAATTCACCAAAGATCCTCAGACAGCACCTTCCAAACCCATGACCCACTTCCATCTAGAAGGACAAGGGCAGCAGATACATGGGAACACCAGTCCCTGCAAGTTCCCCTCCGAGCCACTCACCATCCTGACTTAGAAATATATTGCTGTTCCTTCGCTGTCACTGGGTCAATATCTGGATGTCCCTCTCTAAGGGGCATTGTGGGTCTAACTACAGCGCATAGACTGCAGCAGTTCAAGAAGACAGCTCACCACCACCTCCTCAAGGGGGGCAACTACGGACTGGCAATAAATGCTGGTCTAAGTGCTGAGAGTCACTTTGTTTTGAGAAACACAAAAGAAAAACAGGCAGTGATATTCCCCTGGCTGGTACGGTGCAGTCCCTGTGCATCTGCACGTGTAGAATACAGAGTGAGTAACAGGACACAGTGGATTGCATTCTGTACCATGAGCTATCAGTGAAGATAAGCAGTAATAGAGCTTTTTTTTCGTGTGGATAATGCTTCAAGGCTCGGCAAGCCTTGATGTGATTTTCCCTGAGTTGCATTCTGGACACAGGCTCAGTGGCAGAGTGTGGTGTATAATATTTATGTTGCTAGAGTTGTCATTGGCAACGGCAGCAACATTAATTATTAACTTCCATCTCACAAAATATAAAACAGGGCCGGAAAGCAGACCTAAGTATAACACAGAGATAACAAGCTGTGGAGCTGGATGAACACGGCAGGCCGAGCAGCATCAGAGGAGCAGGAAAGCTGACGTTTTGGGCCTAGATCCTTCATCAGCTTTCCTGCTCCCCTGATGCTGCTTGGCCTGCTGTGTTCATCCAGCTCTACACCTTGTTATCTCAGATTCTCCAGCATCTGCAGTATCTACTATCTCTAAATATAACACAGGCCATTTGTGCCAGGTTTCTATTTGAGAAAGCTTGGGCACTATGGTTTGACAGACCCTGGGCTGGGCACTCTAAATGGTTTTCTTCATTCACTCACATGGGAATCACTGGCTGGGACAGTAGTTATTACCGAGGGGGTTGTTAGCAGTTAAAATTGTATCAGAGATAGTAGGAACTGCAGATGCTGGAAAATCTGAGATAACAAGGTGTGGGGCTGGATGAACACAGCAGCATCAGAGGTGCAGGAAAGCTGATGTTTCGGGCCTAGAACCTTCTTCAGGAGTTGCCCACACTGTGTCTGGATAGACCAGGTTAAAACAGCAGTCACCTTCCCTCAAAGATAACTGGGATGATGTTGTCGCTGTAGAAAGATTGTTTTGTCCTGGGGTTTTTTCTGAAGAGAGACAAAAGAACTGCAGATGCCGGAATCCAAGGCAGACAGACAGGAGGCTGGAAGAACACAGCATCAGGACGAAGGGAACAGTCATCGTTTCGGGTGTCACCCTTCTTCAGGACTGGTTGTGGGGGTAGGGGGAACTGCAGATAAAGGTGGGGGCGAAGGGGTGGAGGCGGAATGGTGGTGATAGGTGGGCCCTGTGGTAAGTACGACCTGGTTGGTTGATGGGAGGGACGGATCTGCTTGGTGGCTGGAAGGGACGGGGGTCAGAGAGTGGAATGGAAGGGAGGAGGTGGGGCAGGAAATGGAGGCGGGCGGTTCGGTTGGAATGTTATTTGAAATTGGGGAACTCAGAGTTGAGTCCGCCGGGCTGTGGGGTGCCCAGGCAGAGGATAAGGCATTGTTCCTCAACTTTGTGTTCTGAGTCTCTGTGAGACTGGAATAGGCTGAGGATGGGCATGTCTGGGGGGGAAGTGGGGACGGGGAGTTGGAATGGGGAGTGACCGCAAGGTTAGGTTGGCTCTTACAGTTGTAAAGGCAAAGATGCTGAAGAGTCTAGGGAGCTAGAAAGCTAAAGCAGTTTAACAATGGAGGCGATAATTGTCCCAGAGATAGTAGATACTGCAGATGCTGGAAAATCTGAGATAACAAGGTGTAGAGCTGGATGAACACAGCAGGCCAAGCAGCATCAGAGGAGCAAGAAGGTTGATGTTTCAGGTCTGGAGAAGGGTCCTGGCCTGAAACGTCAGCTTTCCTGCTCCTCTGATGCTGCTTGGCCTGCTGTGTTCATCCAGCTCCACACCTTGTTGTGTCTCTTAGCAATGGAAGGGGATGGTCAATTCTCCCAGTTCAGGGTTTGCTAGTAAGTTTGTAGCTGTAGCAGTCACAAGATGTTTTGATGACCAGAGCTTCAGTAAATGATTCCTAATTAACTTGCTTTAATATCTCTCTCTGGATGTTGTTCCCTCTGGCCTGTTAGAATCTGTGTTCGAATTTACCTTTTTGCCAAGGGGTGTGTTTATGGGATGTTACTGTATTGGATCAGTTACTTAGTTAACGTTACTGTTTCGAGTATTTGCTTAAGTTTTCCAATATTTAAGTGACTCTAAATTCTGCTTTCTTTTGTTTGTGTTTCAACTGTTGTGTTTAAATAAATTGTGTTTTGTTTAAAACAGTTAAACTAGTTGTATCACACCTGAAACGCCCACTCCCCACCTTCATTTAAAATAAAAAAAGTTGGGGTCGAAGCTACTTTGTTAAAATACTTTGAGAGGGTCTGGCCTGGTCCATAACACAATCATGAATCAAATGGGTTTTTCCAACACAGTCGCTGTAAAACTTATAATTCCTGCCTTTTATTGAATTCAAATTCCATCATCTGCTATGGTGAGGTTTGACTGTGGGTCTGCAGACCATTAGTGATAGTGGGAACTGCAGATGCTGGAAAATCCAAGATAATAAAGTATGAAGCTGGATGAACACAGCAGGCCCAGCAGCATCTCAGGAGCACAAAAACTGATGTTTCGGGCCTAGATCCTTCATCAGAGAAGGGGATGGGGTGAGTGTTCTGGAATAAATAGGGAGAGAGGGGGAGGCGGACCGAAGATTGAGAGAGTCTCTCCATCTTCGGTCCGCCTCCCCCTCTCTCCCTATTTATTCCAGAACCCTCATCTCATCTCCCTCTCTGATGAAGGGCCTAGGCCCGAAACGTCAGCTTTTGTGCTTCTGAGATGCTGCTTGGCCTGCTGTGTTCATCCAGCTTCACACTTTATTATCTGCAGACCATTATTTGCCTTTCCTCAGGTTATTAGTCCAGGGACCATGCCACCAGACCACTGCCTCTGCTTTGTTTGGGAAAGGCTTGATGATTCCCAATCCCCCAAGGATCTTTGTCTCTGGCTCACAGCAGCTGCCATTCTCTAACATTGAACCGTCAGAGCCGGGGATTTCATTGGCTGCTTGAGGCAAACACAATCCCCCACAAATGCCTCCAGGCTCGAGGAGCCATCCCATTGGCATCACACTGGAATGTTCCACATTGAAGGTCAATCTCCAGGACAGTCAGGGTAAAATCCTCGCGGCACTGAAAACACTACATGACTAACAAATATTTCCTCCTTTTTATTCACTGATTTGAAGGCTATTGGACAGCGGCTAGAATGCTGTTGGTTATTTTCCCCCGAGAGCAGAGAGCTCAGACACAAGCCGTTTCGCTCTGTGATCCGCCCCAGGGGGGTTATACTGTACTCCAACCCTGTTCTAAGCATCTAATTGTTGAACCTCACTTAGCTCATGAGAAGTCAAATAAAACTGGAGTACTGCAGAAACTGGAAAACTGAATTAAAAGCAGAGAGTGATGGAGAAGCTTAGCAGGTGTGGAGAGGGACAGAGTTCATGCTTTGACACCAATGTGGACTTCAGAACTGAATAACATTAGGGTTAGGGTTAACCTGAACTCTAATTCTATCACAAGGTCAGAAATGGTGATTTTGATGTTGCAGACTGAGGAGGAGAGGGTGGAACAGATGGTGAGGATGGCCTGAGCAAAAGACAAAGAGAGGGCTCATGTTGGTGAAGGAGAGGTAGAGGTGCTAAATCAGTGTCAATGTTAGCTCTAAAATAAGAGAAAATGGGTCCACTGTGCTAGGAACAAAGCCAACAGGACCCAAACAAAATGAGGTTGGTGAGGCTGGTGTCACGGAAACTGGGAGAGACATCAGTTTCTGATGTATCCAATCAGAGATAGTGGATGTATCAGAGGTATTGATTACATACAGATCACAGATCAATCACTTATTGACCACAATCTCATACAGATCTCACATAGGTTAGATACAACCGCATGTTGGTCACATTTGGTTACATTGATGTGGCATGTGATAAATCGCTATCGAAATTAATTAGAGATAATGGGAACTGCAGATGCTGGAGAATTCCAAGATAATAAAATTGAGGCTGGTCTAGGCCCGAAACGTCAGCTTTTGTGCTCCTGAGATGCTGCTTGGCCTGCTGTGTTCATCCAGCTCCACATTTTATTATCGAAATTAATTAGTTTTATTATCGCATGTACTCACATGAAAGCAGTGAAACGTTTACAGTCACCATCACTGCGCCATCTTAGGTATAGAGGTACCTAAGTGCAGCTTTTTGAGTATAAATTCTAAGGGAAAAAGAAGGAAATAAAAAGTCCAGCATTTCAGACCTTTAAATGTACAAAATCACAGCAAGAAATTAGAAAAATAAAGAAAGAAAAAGTTCAGAATTTTTTTTCTTTATTCATTCACGGGATGAGGGCGTCGCTGACCAGGCAGCATTTGTTGCCCATCCCTAATTGCCCAGAGGGACAGTTAGGAGCCAACTACATTGCTGTGGGTCAGGAGTCACATGTAGACCAGACCAGGTAAGGAAAGCAGCTTCCTTCCCTAGGCAATCCATTCATTGTCATCATTAGGTTCTTAATTCCAGGTATTCATTGAATTCAAGTTCCACCATCTGCCGTGGTAGGATTTGAACCCGGAGCCCCAGAACATTATCTGGGTCTCTGGGTTAACAGCCCAGGAATAATACATCTAGTTCGTCATCTCCCCAAGAATAATAGGGGTTCCGTAATAGTACAATGAAAACCAAAGAAATTTTAAAAATGATGCCATAAATACATTACATCTAGGTCACTTCATAAAGTCCCGACAGTGTGGATGCAGGCCATTCAACCCATTGAGTCTGCACTGCCCCTCTGAAGAGCATCCCATCAGACCCACTACCCTACCCTATTCCTGTAACCCTGCACTTCCCATGGCTAATCCATCCCTGAACACTATGGGTAATTTCCCATGGCCAATGCACCCTAACCTGCACATCTTTGGGCAGTGCGAGGAAACCAGAGCACGCAGAGAAAACCCACGCAGACACAGGGAGAACATGCAAATTCCAAGCAAATAGCCGCCTGCGGGTGGAATCAAACCTGGAATGCCTGGCACTGGGATGTAGCAGTGCTCACCACTGAGCCACTGTACCACCACTTGGTAATTAAATATTGAGAAAAAGAGAGAGGTGAATTGTGATCTGCATTAATCTGGCTGTAAGGGATGTAAGGGATTTGAAGCAGTTTCAATAATAACCTTCAAAAGGGAATTGGCTAAAGACTTTAAAGGAAAACCAGTGCAGGGCTTTGGAGATAAGATAGAAAATGGGACTTAATTGAAACACTCTTTGAAAGAGCAGACTATGACAGGATGTGCAGTTTTAACCAGAAGCAAATGTGGTTGGATTGGTTTAATTCTCCTTTTGAATTCTCTCTAAACAGTTCCTTCATTTTGGGGATTGGTAAATTCTGCCTGGAACCTATGCTCAGTTGGAAAGAGACAGTCTCCAATCAACGTTGAGACCAGCCATATGATCTTTGACCCATTTCTGAGCCCTCTCCGTATTAACACAGCTGGACGGAAGGTAAGTGATACACTTCAGCTCACTCTAGCCCCTCTGCCTCTCCAAACTGTCGGTCCACCCAGACACCTCAGCCATTCCCTAGAAACAGGAGAAAGTGGAGTAGGACCGGGTAATGCTTCCTTCTCCCTTCTCTGTTTTATTCGAGCACACTGCCCAGGTTGACCTTTGATAATCTACAGAAAAATCAAAATTCACTTGAGATCACTTCCCAGCCTTGGAGAAATTTTCCTCCTTTAATTACTTTCCTCTCAACGCTGAAATTAAACAGGTTAAATGGCAGGCAGAGGTGCTGTATGAATATTTATGAGCACATGTTTTATACACTTCTGACATTTCATCAAGGAATGTGTTGGGAGTGGGTTTACCGAGAACACTTGGGAAAGGAGACAGCAAAACACAGACAGCGATTGACTCGGGCGTTACTTCGAGAAGCAGGGAGGACCTTATGGGCCCTTATATCTAAGAGATTCTGATGGAACACAGCAGACAGAGAGTGCAGGGATAATAGGAACTGCAGATGCTGGAGAATCCGAGATAACACAGTGTGGAGCTGGATGAACACAGCAGGCCAAGCAGCATCAGAGGAGCAGGAAAGCTGACATTTCGGGCCTAGACCCTTCTTACAGAGAGTGCAACTGACTCCCATGGGAACAGGTTGAGGTGAAATGTGTTGACACATTTAAGGGATGCCGGGATATGTCCACATGGGAGAAGGGAATTGAAAGATTAGCATGAAACAATGGTAAGGTTCAATGAGGAAAGATGGAGGAAGGTTATCAGAATTGGGGATGTTTGCCGATGATTGCACAACGTTCAGCACCATTCACAACTCCTCAGATACTGAAGCAGCCCGTGTTGACATGCAACAAGATCTGGGCAGTATCTGGGGTTGGGCTGACAAGTGGCAAGTGACATTCACACCACACAAATGCCAGGCTATGACCATCACCAATAAGAGACAGTCTAACCACCACTCCTTGACATTCAATGGTGTTACCATCACTGAATCCCCCACTATCAACATCCTGGGGGTTAGCATTGACCAGAAACTGAACAGGATCAGCCATATCAACACAGTGACTGCAAGAGCAGGCCAGAGGCTGGGAATCCTGCAGCAAGTAACTCACCTCCTGAGTCCCCAAAGCCTGTCCCACCATCTACAGGGCACAAGTCAGGAGTGGGATGGGATACTCCCCACTTGCCTGGATGGGGGCAGCTCCAACAACACTCAAAAAGCTCAACACCATCCAGGACAAAGCAGCTGCTTGATTGGCACCACATCCACAAGCATCCCACTCCCTCCCCCACCAACACTCAGTGGCAGTAGTGTGTACTATCTACAAGATGCACTGCAGAAACTCACCAAAGATCCTCAGGCAGCACCTTCCAAACCCACGACCCACTTCCATCTAGAAGGACAAGGGCAGCAGATACATGGGAACACCAGCCCCCTGCAAGTTCCCCTCCGAGCGACTCACCATCCTGACTTGGAAATATATTGCTGTTCCTTCAGTGTCGCTGGATCAACATCCTGGAATTCCCTCCCTAAGGGCATTGTGGGTCAATCCACAGCACATGGGTTGCAGTGGTTCATGAAGGCAGCTCATCACCACCTTTTCAGGGGCTATTAGGGACGGGCAATAAATGCAGGTCCAGCCAGCAATGCCCATGTCCCACAAATGAATCAAGAAAGCATTAGCCCTGGCCAGGGCTGAGTTAGCTGAACGCTGGGCATCCAGTGGAATGACATATAACATGACATGGGCAGCACAGTGGCATAGTGGTTGGCACTGCTGCCTCACAGCACCAGGGACCCGGGTTCGATTCCAGCCTCGGGTAACTGTCTGTGTGGAGTTTGCACATTCTCCCCGTGTCTGCGTGGGTTTCCTCCGGGTACTCCAGTTTCCCCCCACAGTCCAAAGATGTGCAGGTTAGGTGGATTGGCCATGCTAAATTGCCTGTAGTGCTCAGTGAAGTGTAGATTAGGTGGGTTATAAGGGGGTGGGTCTGGGTGGCATCCTCTGAGGGTCAGTGGGGACTTGTTGAGCCAAAGGGCCTGTTTCCACACTGTAGGGTATCTGTGACACATGGGCGTGTCCTATCTGTCCCTGTGTCATTAGAGGCTCAGACGAACACTGGAGTAGAACCTATGGTCACATCCCACCATGGACATCCCGAAACAATTGTAAAGCTCCTCTCAGTGATCTTGTCATTGTCAATCACTGTGTACCTTCCAAGGGACAGAACCCACTGTCCTAATCTGGGCTGCTTTCTGAGTTCTGTTCCACTCCCACGAGACAGCAGAGAGCTGCCCTCTGAGGATGCAGCAAGCCTGTGAGCTGTAGCAAGTATTGTTAATGCCCGTAATTCTGAGAATGAGTGGAAGAGGGATTTAGAGCAAGGTTTGACATTTTAATAAGCTGGTGCAGATTTAGAAATTAATAAGTTTACCTCTTTCTCATTGAAGAATGTTTAAGTTAATTTGAATACTAAACCTTGTTGCTCTGAATAAATGAATCACGAGTGAAGTTACAAATG